>NC_066565.1:3715014-3850014 GCF_024679095.1 Eriocheir sinensis
TGTGTGCATTTTTAGGGGGGTAGTTTCATGACCCTGGTGGTGGTTTGACGAAGCCCTTGTACCATGAACGTGAAAAACATAATCTCTTTTTCGAGTCATATTCTTCTACATATCGGCGTCCAAACACACACACAATTGACAAGACTTTCCTAGGAGTTGTGGGCATGTCCATGGGGGGTAGTTTTATGACCCTGGTGGTAGTGTGACGAATCTTCTGTACCATGAACGTGAAAAAACAGCAACACTCATGAGAAACAATCTTTTTCGAGTCATTCTTCAACGTATCGACTCCCAAACACACACATTTGACAAGGCTTTCCTAGAGGTTGTGGGTATGTCCTTTGGGGGTAGTTTCATGACCCTGGTGGTAGTGTGGCGAATCTTCTGTACCATGAACGTGAAACAACAGCAACACTCATGAGAAACATAATCTTTTTCGAGTCATTCTTCTACATATCGGCGTCCAAACACACACATTCGACAAGGCTTTCCTAGGAGTTGTGGGCATTTCCATGGGGTGTAGTTTCATGACCCTGGTGGTAGTGTGGCGAATCTTCTGTACCATGAACCTGAAAAAACACTCATTAGAACCACAATCTTTTTCGAGTCATTCTTCTACATATCGGCGTCCAAACACACACATTTGACAAGGCTTTCCTAGAGGTTGTGGGTATGTCCATTGGGGGTAGTTTTATGACCCTGGTGGTAGTGTGACGAATCTTCTGTACCATGAACCTGAAAAAACACTCATTAGAACCACAATCTTTTTCGAGTCATTCTTCTACATATCGGCGTCCAAACACACACATTTGACAAGGCTTTCCTAGGGGTTGTGGGTATGTCCTTTGGGGGTAGTTTTATGACCCTGGTGGTAGTTTAACGAAGCTTCTGTACCATGAACGTGAAAAAACAACTATGAGAATCCAACCACTCTCCCTACATGGTCTTCAAGAATAGTTGTGAGTAGACCCGAAACTGCGTGGGATTTTGCTCTTGGGGGACCGTTGGGAGTGGCGGCGGCGAGTGAGTGACGCGATGCACCCCCAACGTATGCTCCTCCGTTAGTTAATTAGTTAGTGGAACCGAAAACGTTTAAGATTACTAGCATCAGGATGACCATATGGAAAGCCCGCCAATGTTTCAAGGGTAGATAATTCGACCCCGGTATAATTATATTGCGAAAGAAAACAAAAAAAATGATAATAATGTGGATAAAAATTATAAGTGTGGATGTTATGCGTTCGAAAAGGTGTTAAAAGAAAGCGAAAAAAAAATGTATAGTTACCGTGAATGCAAAAAAAAAAAAAAAAAAAAATAGCCTAATGTACATGTATTTTGTTATGCGTTCGAAAAGGTGTTAAAAAAAGCGAAAAATAATTGTATAGTCAACCTTGAATGCAAAAAAAAATAAAAAAAATAGCCTAATGTACATGTATTTTGTTATGCGTTCGAAAAGGTGTTAAAAAAAGCGAAAAATAATTGTATAGTCAACCTTGAATGCCAAAAAAAAAAAATAATAGCCTAATGTACATGTATTTTGTTATGATTCGAATGTAAAAGAAAACAACGACAGTAATAATAATGTTAATAATAGTGATATGTGTGGATGTTATGCGTTCGAGAAGGTGTTAAAAGAAAGCGAAAAAAAAAAATGATAGTCAACCGTGAATGCCAAAAAAAAAATAATAATAATAATAATAGCCTAATGTATATGTATTTTGTTATGATTCAAATGCAAAATGAATAAAAAAGTACGTTTGTTATATGTGAAATGCCTCAAAATAATAATAATAATAATAATAATAATAATAATAATAATAATAATAATACGTATAAACAAATATTCGCTTTTTCTTTTCTTTTTTTGTTATTTTCGTTCGTTTTATTGTTTTTATTTATTTATTCATTTATTTTATTTTTGTTTTGGCACCGCTTGTAGATTTTTTTATTTTTCCTTCGCCTCCTTTATTCATTTTTCCCTTCCTCCCTCTTCCGTGTGTAGCCCCGCGTTGCCTGTGTACGTAGAAATGTGTACATGTGTAGTCTTGTGTTGTATACACACACACACACACACACACACACACACACACACACACACACACACAAACACACACACATAGCACGATTTTAGAAAGAGGAGAACTTGTCTAACTAACTTCACACACACACACACACACACACACACACACACACACACACACACACACACACACATTACACTTAACCAAACCAAATATATTAATCTTTTTTTTCTTCTTTTCCTTCCTCCATCCTTATTTTCCTTCCTTTCCTCCTTTCTTTCATTTTTTTTCTCCCTCCTTCCTTCCTATTAACCCTTTCCTTCACCTTCCTTTCCTTCCTTCCTTCCTTCCTTCCTCCTGTCGTTAATTCCTTTCCTTTTATCTCCTTTTCTGTTCTCCTTCTTTCTTTCCTTCTTTCTTTTCTTCTACTCATCTCTTCCTTTCTATTATTTTCCCTCTATCCTTCTCTGCCTCTCCTTCCTTCCTTCCTTTCTTCCTTTTTGCTTTCCTTCATCTCTTTCTTCCACTTTCCTCCCATTCTTCATCTCTCTCAATCTCTCATTCACTCTGTTCCTTCCTTCCTTTCTTTTTTTTAAACCATCTCTTCCTTCCATTCTTTCCTCGCATCCTTCATTTCCTCTCTCAATTTCTCATTCACTTTCCTTCCTTCCTTTCTTTCTTTCTTCCTTCCTTTCTTTCTTTCTTTTAAACCATTTCTTCCTTCCATTCTTTCCTTGCATCCTTCATTTCCTCTCTCAATCTCTCATCTACTCTCCTTCCATCCTTCCTTCCTTCCTTCCTTCCTTTCTTTCTTTCTTCCTTTTTCTATCCATCTCTTTCACAATCTCATCCACTCTCCTTCCTTCCTTCCTTCCTTCCTTTCTTTCTTTTTCCATCCACCTCCTCTCTCCCTCACTCTCCACCTCTCCGCCTCCACCAGTTCGCAGGCGTCTTCCACTTCAAGTTCTTGGTGTCGGACCTTCAAGAACTGCTGTCGGACGGAGCGGACGGAGGCGAAGTCCAGGTGTCGGCGACGGTCGGCGACGCCTACTGGGACGCAACGCAGACCGCTTTCGCTGCGACCCGGATTTTCAACGCGGCCATCAAGTTACAGTTCTTAGGAGAGTCGCCGCAAGTTCTTCGTCCGGCCATGCCCTTCAGGTTCTATGTGAGTGTGTGTGTGTGTGTGTGTGTGTGTGTGTGTGTGTGTGTGTGTGTTTACCTCCTCCTCCTTCTCCTTCTTCTTCTTCTTCTTTTTCTTCTTCTTCTCCTTCTAATTATATCTATCTATCTATCTATCTATCTGTGTGTGTCTGTGTGTGTGTGTGTGTGTGTGTGTGTGTGTGTGTGTGTGTGTGTGTGTGTGTGTGTGTGTGTGTGTGTGTGTGTGTGTGTGTGTGTGTGTGTGTGTTTACCTCCCTCTCCTCTTCCTTTTTCTTCTTCTTCTTCTTCTTCTTCTTCGTCTTCTTCTTCTTCTTCTTCCTTCTCATTCTGTCAGTAACTTGTCAACCATCTCTCTCTCTCTCTCTACCCATCCTTTCACCCATCCACAAAAACACTCCCTTCTTCAACCTCTCTTCATCCAAACACACACACCCTCCCTCTCACCCATGTCTCACCCACCCTCTCTCCCTCTCACCCATGTCTCACCCACCCTCTCTCCCTCTCACCCAAGTCTCACCCACCCTCTCTCCCTCTCACCCATGTCTCACCCTCCCTCTCTCTCTCTCTCTCCCTCCGTCAGCTGTCCGCCACTCAACACGACGGCTCACGTGTCCCAGAATGGAGGCTCCTTCGTCACCGCCTGCTCGTGTCTCCTGAGGTGCGGCTGGTGGGCGGGGAGAGGCGCAAACTCCAGGCCCGCACGGTGAAGATGACCCACGCCCGCTACGCCCTCTGGGAAGCCGAGATCGACGTGCATGTGGAATTGGGTGAGTGGTGGAAGGGTGAGGTGGAAGGAGGGTGATTTTGGGGGCTGGGATTTGATTTTTATTTATTTTGTTTCTGATTTTTATTTTATTTTTTGTTTATTTTTATTTATTTATTTATTTATTTATTTTTTTTTGTGTGTGTGTATGTGTGTGTATTTTTGTGGTTAGTCTTTCTTTACAATGTACTAATAGTGTGTTTTGCTCTTCCTCCTCCTCCTCCTCCTCCTCCTCCTCTTCTTCATTTTATTATCTCATTCTTCTTCTCATGCTGTTCTCCTCCTTTTCCTCTTCTCCTCTTCTCCTCCTCTTTCTTTCACCCATCTCTTCATTCTTCTCTTCCTCTTTTTTCCTCATTATGTCATCTCCTCCTCCTCCTCCTCCTCCTCCTTCTCTTTCTCTCATTTTCCTTCGCTTCATCCTCCTACTCCTTACTCTGTCATTCTTCTTATCCTCATTCTATCATCTGTCTCCTCCTCCTCCTCCTCCTCCTCCTCTTCCTCCTCCTCCTCCTCCTTACTCTGTCATTCTTCTTCCTCCTCCTCCTCCTCCTTCTCCTTACTCTGTCATTCTTCTTCCTCCTCCTCCTCCTCCTCCTCCTCCTGTTGTTCTTATCCTCATTCTATCATTTGTCTCCTCCTCCTCCTCCTCCTCCTCCTCCTCCTCCTCCTCCTCCTACTCCTTACTCTGTCATTCTTCTTCCTCCTCCTCCTCCTCCTCCTCTTGTTCTTATCTTCATTCTATCATCTGTCTCCTCCTCCTCCTCCTCTTGTTCTTATCCTCATTCTATCATCTGTCTCCTCCTCCTCCTCCTCCTCCTCCTCCTCCTCCTCCTCCTCCTCGCAGCGGGGGAGGAGTCACCATCCAGTGTGGAGTCCCTTTGGCTGGAGGCTGAGCTGAAGGACGCCGCGGGGGGACGCTCTAGGACCTCCCTGGTGACCGTAGCGCACCACTCACCCAGGGGACACCACCTCCAGGTCACCACCAGCACGCGGGCCCCCAAGGTGAGAACGGGGGGGGGGGGGGTGGAGGAGGAGGAGGAGGAGGAGGAGAAAGAGGAGGAAGAGGAAGAGGAGGAGTAGGAGGAGGAGGAAGAAGAAGAAGTGGAAGAAGAAGAAGAAGAAGAAATAGAAAAAGAAAAAGAAAAAGAAGGAGGAGGAGGAGGAGAAGGAGAAGAAGAAAGAAGAAGAAGGAGAAGGAGGAGGAGGAAGAAGATAAATATAAATATCCTTCCATGTCCTATCCTCTGTAAAAAGTGTCGATATCTTTACTTCACCTTAATGACAAAGCTAATTAAGACTCACAGGTAGGTCAGTGACAAAACTAATTACAAGCCTCCCTCTCACACAGGTCGGGGAGTACGTCATTCTGCACGTGAGGAGCAACTATTACCTCGACAAGTTCCGCTACATCCTCCTCAGCAAAGGCATGGTGATTGAAGCCGGCCAGCAGACTATGGAGGTGTGTATTTACCTAGTTGTATTTACCTAGTTGCGAAATACAGGGAAAGTGTGTGTGTGTGTGTGTGTGTGTGTGTGTGTGTGTGTGTGTAAGGCAAGGAAGGAAGGAAAGAGAGGTGGATGAAAGCAAGGAAAGGATGAGAGAATGAATGAAAAGGAGAAAAGAAAAGAATGCATGAAAAAGAGGAAGAAAGGAGAGAAGGAAGGATGAAAACAAGAAGAGAATGAAAGAAAGAAAGAGTGAAAAAGAGGAAGGAAGGATCAAAACAAGAAGAGAATGAAGGAAAGAAAGAGTGAAAAAGAGGAAAAAAGTAAGGATGAAAACAAAGAGAATGAAAGAAAGAATGAAATTACAGTAAGAATGTAATATAGGAAGAAAGGAGAGAAGGAAAAATGAAGAAAAGAATGAATGAAAAGGAGGAAGAAGAAAAGAAAAGAAAATGAAGAAAAAACGAAAGAAAGGAGTGTGTGTGTGTGTGTGTGTGTGTGTGTGTGTGTGTGTGTGTGTGTGTGTGTGTGTGTGACCTTGCACAGTTCCATGTCTCGTGTCTATTTTTATTCAGCTCAGTCATAAAGTTGTGGAATTCTGTGTAGACGCAAGAAAGAAAGGAAGAAAGGAAGAGAGGAAGGAGAAAGGAAAGAAGGATAGATGGAAAGAAAAAAAGAATGAAAAAGGGAAGAAAAGAGAGAAGAAAAAAGGAATGAGAGGGAGAAAGAATGAAAGGAAGGAAGAAGAGAGAAAAAGGAAGAAAGGATAGAAGAAGAAAAGGAGTGAAAGAAAAAAATAATTAAAAGAGAAAGAAAGGAGAAAAACAAGGAATAAAATAAGGAAGAAAAGAGAGTAGAAAAAGATAAAGAAAGGAAGAAGATTAAAAAGAAAAGACGAGAAAAAAATAAATGAAAAATGAAAAGAAAAATTAATGAGAAAGGAAGGAGGGAAAAGGGAAAGAAAAGTATGGAAAAAGGAAGAGAGGAGAGAGAAGAAAAAGAAGTGAAAGAAAAACAAAGATAAGAAGGGAATGAAAAAGAGAATGAGGAACGAAAAAGCTAAGAAATGAAGAACAAATGAAAATTGAGAAAATATAGAGGGACGTAAGAAAGGAAGATTGGAAGGAAATAAAGAAACAATCACCAAGCCTAACCTAAGGGGCTGTTAAGGGGCTTTTACATTGGGCAAATGGACCGTACTGGCTATCTGGCGGCGACTCGGAGACAAGTACTGTTTTGACTTAACTCGGTTCCTTTTTTCTATTTCGGGAAAAATTAATACCGGCTGTTGTTTGGAGCCAAATGTCCAAACGTGGTAGAAAAAATGTATTTACCCTTTGCTGGTCAGATTTTAAGGTTTGCTTCTGTGTGTGGTGTGTGTGTGAGGCTAATGTGCCGCGGGCCGGAGTCTCTTGAGCCGCCCAAACAGGCAAAACACAGCTTGGGATGTTTCGTATTTTTTTCGCCCAGGGCTTTATTTTGCTCTCCAGCAGGTTAAGAATGATTTAACTTGCTGTTAGATAATATTGTAATTGTTAGTAGCTATTTTGACTTCTGGTCTTAAGATAAGTGTTTACAGACGCCCTCTGGCTGGAGAGGGCATCTGTAAATCAATTATTTTAAGGCCAGAAGTCAAAATAGCCACAGGTACTTAAATTAATAATTATTTAACAGCAAGTTATATCATTCTTAAGCTGCTGGAGAGCAAAATAAAGCCCTGGGCGAAAACGTACGAAACATCCCAAGCTGTGTTTTGCGTGTTTGTGCCGCTCAGCAGGTCCCGTTCACACTTGCGGGAAGGTCCGCGTCCACGCTTACACTGTATAACGCGGACGCGGGCCTTCCCGCGTATCCTTTCAGACGGCGCGGGTGAAAACTGCCCGCCACCCGCACGACGGTGGAAGGAGGCAGGAGAAAGATTGGAAAATGTAATGAAAGCCAGGGAAAGCAAGGTCATCCATTGGAGGAAAGGAGAGACAAAAATAGAGCAGAAGGAAGGGAGATAAAGGAATAAAATTGATAAAATGAGACCAAAAATTAAGATAGATGGCAGAGTAAAAAGAGAATATGGGAAAAAAGGAGAGAAGGGAGAGGGAAGATGAGGAAGTAAACACATCTCTGCAGAGATGCGCAAAAATCCACGATGCTATGACTGAAGATCCATGGAAACTTTGCCCCTTTTAACCTAACCTAACCTAACCTCACACCCCCAGGCCTCCCTCAAGACCTTCCCCCTGCCGTTAACCCCTGAGGTGGCCGGCGTCGCTACTGTCGTCGTTTACACCATTGGGCGGGACGAGACCCTGGTCGCTGATGCCCTGACCTTCCCCGTGGACGCCCTCACCAGGAAGGGGCTGCACGTGGCACTCCGGCAGGACCCCAGGGATGCGGAGAAGCTGAAGGTGACGGTTCTGGCACTCCCGGGCAGCAGGGTGTCACTTGCCGGCACTCACTGGGAATCGTACAGCATGCAAGCCGGGAATGACCTGACCCATGCTAAGGTGAGTGTGTGGGGGGTGAGGGTGATGGGGGGGATGTGAGTTGTGTGTAGGGGGAGGGGGGAGGGAAAGGGAAGGGAAGGGGAATGGAAGGGGGTTGTCTGTGGGGGGGAGGAGGGGAAAGGAAGGGAGAGCTGTATATGTGTGTGTGTGTTGGGGGGGGGGGGGGGAAATATGTGTTTTATAATGAGTGTTTTTATGTTTGTTAGTTTTAATGATTGTTTTAGTGTTCATGTGTGTGTGTGTGCGTACGTGTGTGTGTGTGTGTGTTTTGAATAAGTTAGAAGTTGTGTTTTTATCATTTTTCCCTGGTATACACACACACACACACACACACACACACAGAATAACAATGACCGCCCCCCTCACACACACACACAAATACACTGCATGACACATACCAAATCAACAGCTATAACATTTCAATGCCTAACACACCATCACCAGCATACATATTTTACCCATGCCCACCTGCTTACCCCCCCCCCCCACACACACACACACAGTCACACACACACACACACACACTCTCCTTCTCTTCATTTATCATCTTTATTTCCCCTCACACACACGCATGGGAGTGGAGTGGTACATGGCAGATGGAGTTCAACCTTGGGAAATGTAAAAAAATAGAGTTTGGTAGGAGTGGTAGAAGATGTGAATATGATTATAAGATGGGAAGTGAGATAATATGCAGAGGAGTGGAAGAAAAAGATTTGGGAGTGACTATCTCAGAGAACATGTCACCGGACAAACACATCAACAGGATAACGGGACAAACTACGAATTTGCTGAGGAACATAAGGACGGCATTTGTGTATTTGGACGAGGAGATGATGAAGAAAATAATAGTTACAATGATAAGGCCAAGGTTGGAGTATGCAGCAGTGGTCTGGTCTCCTCACGAAAAGAAGAATATAAGAAAGCTGGAAAGAATGCAGACTGCAGAGAGTTGCAACTAAGATGGTACCGGAACTTAGGGATCGGACGTATGAGGAGAGACTCAATAGCATGGGGCTCACAACCCTGGAGAGAAGAAGAGAAAGAAGAGACCTGATAGCGGTGTACAGGGTGGCGAGCGGGGTGGAGCATTTGGACAGAGAGGACCTGTGTGTGTGGAACGAGAGAGAAACGAGAGGACATGGAAAGAAGTTGAGGGCGACCACGTGTAGGCGAGATGTGAAAAAGTTTAGCTCCCCAAACAGAAGCATTGAGCTGTGGAATGGACTGGAGGAGGAGGTGGTTTGTGCAAGAAACATTCATGATTTTAAGGAAAAGTTGGATAAGAGAGGATATGGAGACGGGACAGCGTGAGTGTAGCTCTTTACCCGTATGTCACAATTAGGTAAATACACTCTATTCTTTCCTAGACACATACTCACACTTTCAGATCCCACACTTCCTCTTCCTCACCCTGATGCACATATCTCCACACCCTTCCCTACACCCTATTTCTTACCCTCACACATGCTTCCACTGATCTTTACACCCCTTAATTACACCCCCATTTCACCCTCACCTCCCCTACACCCCTTCACCCTTACATATACCTCAACACATATCCTAACTCCCCTCTCACCTTTACTTACACCCTATTCTTCACCCTAACACATACTTACACACCCTGTGCATCCCTACACACCCTCCCCTTACACCCTAATCTTCACCCTAACACATACTTACACACCCTGCCCTCCCTACACCCCCTCCCCTTACACCCTATTCTTCACCCTAACACATACTTACACACCCTGCTCGTCCCTATATATACACCCCCTCCCTTTACATCCTATTCTTCACCCTAACACATACTTACACACCCTGTGCATCCCAACACACCCTCCCTTTACACCCTAATCTTCACCCTAATGCATACTTACACACCCTCTCACCCTACCCTCACATACTCTCCCTCACTCTCTAACACACCTCTCATTTCTCTAACTCTTTTTCTCTCTTTCTCTCTTTCCTCTCTTCCTTCACTCGTACACCCCACACCCCCTCACACCCCTACACCCCATCAACCTTACACCCCACTCACCCCTCCCCCAATCCGCAGGTCCTGTACCAGATGGCGCGGGACTCCTCCAGGGTGGTGCAGGAACCCCTTGAGCAGCGGTGGGTCTCGCAGGATGGCCTACCTGAGAATATCCTGCACCTCCCACGCACATCCCCCGGCATAGACCCCAACGCGACCTTTACGTGAGTGTCGGGGGAAGGAGGGGTATCGGGTGGAGGGGGAAAGGGTATTGGGTTGGGTTTTGGGGTAAGGGAGTAGTGATTGGGGTTTATGAGGTTGAGGACTTCTGGGTGAGGGATTAGGTTACTGGATTGAGGTTTTGGGGTAGTAATTTAAGGGATTAGTGATTGGGGGTTAAAGGTTGGAGGATTTATAGGGGTGGGATTGGGTTACTGGATTGGGGTTTTGGGATTGTACTTAAGGGATTGTTTTTTTGGGGTAGTAAGGGATTAGTGATTGGGGGATTTATTGGGGTGGGATTGGGTTACTGGATTGGGGTTTTGGGGTAGGGGATTAGTGATTGGGGTTTGAGGTTGGGGACTTCTAGGTGAGAGATTAGGTTACTGGATTGGGGTTTTGGGGTAGTAAGGGATTAGTGATTGGGGTTTATGAGGTTGGGGGCTTCTGGGTGAGGGATTAGGTTACTGGATTGGGGTTTTGGGGTAGTAAGGGATTAGTGATTGGGGGTTAAAGGTTGGGGGCCTTATTGGGGAAGGGTTGGGGTACTGGATTGGATTCTTGGGGTTGGGGGATTGGGGAGGGAGGGGTAAGGGATTGAAAGGGGATTAGGGTAGGCTGTTTGTGGGTGGGGTAGTTTTTTTTAGTCTCCTCCTCCTCCTCCTCCTCCTCCTCCTCCTCATATCCTGATTCTCCTTATACCTCTCCTCTTCCCTCCTCCTCCTCCTCCTACTATTATTACTACTACTACTACCACCAACTAACCTAACTATCCACCTAATCCACTAATACTCACCCGCCTCACCACCTGTATTACCTGGCACCATTTCACAGGTACGCCGACTTGCTGGTGCTCTCCGATGGCCCTGTGCCGACGCTGGGGGCCGTGTGTGGCAGTGGGGGTGCTAGCCGGGGTCAGTGCCTGCTAGGGGGGTGCTACACGGCTGTCGAGCGCTGCGATGGGAAACCGGACTGTCTGGACCGCGTAGATGAGAAGGGATGTGAGTATTGGGGTGCAGGATAGTAGCGGGCTTTTTTTTGTATATTTTTCTTTACGCCCTTGAACTGTCTCCTTAGCTGTAAAAAAAATAAAGAAAGAAAGAATGGGGTGTAAGGTTTGATAGTGGTTGGGGTGTCTCCTGCTCACACCAGATGGAGGACCAGGTGGAGAGGTGGAGTTAGAGCATTGCCAGAACAGGATGGAGCACACTAACACCAGACAGAGGACCAGGTGGAGAGGTGGAGTTAGAACCTTTACCGGGGCAGGATGGAGCACACTAACACCAGACAGAGGACCAGGTGGAGAGGTGGAGTTAGAACCTTTACCGGGGCAGGATGGAGTACACTAACACCAGACAGAGGACCAGGTGGAGAGGTGGAACTAGAACCTTTACCGGGCCAGGATGGAGTACACTAACACCAGACAGAAGACCAGGTGGAGAGGTGGAGTTAGAACCTTTACCGGGGCAGGATGGAGTGCACTAACACTAGACAGAGGACCAGGTGGAGAGGTGGAATTAGAACCTTTACCGAGGCAGGATGGAGTACACTAACACCAGACAGAGGGCCAGGTGGAGAGGTGGAGTTAGAACCTTTACGGGGCAGAATGGAGCACTAACACCAGACAGAGGCCAGGTGGAGAGGTGGAGTTAGAACCTTTACTGGGCAGGATGGAGTACACTAACATCAGACAGAGGACCAGGTGGAGAGGTGGAGTTAGAACCTTTACCGGGGCAGGATGGAGTACTCTAACACTAGACAGAGGACCAGGTGGAGAGGTGGAGTTAGAACCTTTACCGGGGCAGGATGGAGTACACTAACACCAGACAGAGGGCCAGGTGGAGAGGTGGAGTTAGAACCTTTACCGGGGCAGGATGGAGTACACTAACACTAGACAGAGGACCAGGTGGAGAGGTGGAGTTAGAACCTTTACCGGGGCAGGATGGAGTACACTAACACCAGACAGAGGGCCAGGTGGAGAGGTGGAGTTAGAACCTTTACCGGGGCAGGATGGAGTACACTAACACCAGACAGAGGACCAGGTGGAGAGGTGGAATTAGAACCTTTACCGGGGCAGGATGGAGTACACTAACACCAGACAGAAGACCAGGTGGAGAGGTGGAGTTAGAACCTTTACTGGGGCAGGATGGAGTACACTAACACCAGACAGAGGACCAGGTGGAGAGGTGGAATTAGAACCTTTACCAGGGCAGGATGGAGTACACTAACACCAGACAGAGGACCAGGTGGAGAGGTGGAGTTAGAACCTTTACCGGGGCAGGATGGAGTACACTAACACCAGACAGAGGACCAGGTGGAGAGGTGGAGTTAGAACCTTTACCGGGGCAGGATGGAGTACACTAACACCAGACAGAGGGCCAGGTGGAGAGGTGGAGTTAGAACCTTTACCGGGGCAGAATGGAGTACACTAACACTAGACAGAGGACCAGGTGGAGGGTGCTGGGGAAGGTCTTTGTTTTTAATGGACTAATAATGTATGGTGATAATAAGATGGTGAATATTAACAAAAATAACAACCAAAAACAATATCATGAACAGTAGAGTTAAGACTAATTGCATCACCATTACCACCCTCCACCACCACCACCACGCACACACAGGCGGAATACGCGGTGCCGAGGAGGAAAACCTAGCCTGGTACCGTCAACACCGCACCAGCCGCCTCTCACGCCACTACGCACCGCCCTGGCTCTGGGAGGAGGTGGTCGTCGGCAACACAGGCACGGCTTCCCTCACAGTGCCCATCCCACCTGGCCCTGTACACCTGGCACTCTCAGCATTCAGCCTTCACCCCGAGCAAGGCATGACAATCCTTCCCGAGCCTGTGCAATGGGAAGGGTCCGTCGGGTTTTGGATGTCAGTAGAAGGGCCGTCCAGAGTGGGGTTATACGAGCAGGTGAGTGGGGTGATGGGGTGTAAGGGGGATGTGTTAGGGAGTAAGGGGTGTTTTTGTATGTGTGTGTGTGTGTGTATTGGATGTCTAGGGGTATAGGGACATGTATATAAGGATGTGTAAAAGTGAAGGAGTGATGTATGAGGTGCAGGGATGTGTAAGGATGTTGTGTGTGGGTGTAGGGGTGTCTTCAAGGGGTGCAGGGATGTGTTAGGATGTTGTGTGTGGGTGTAGGGGTGTCTTCAAGGGGTACAGGGATGTGTAAGGATGTTGTGTGTGGGTGTAGGGGTGTCTTCAAGGGGTGTAGGGATGTGTAAGGATGTTGTGTGTGGTGTAGGGGTGTCTTCAAGGGGTGTAGGGATGTGTTAAGGATATTGTGTGGGTGTAGGGGTGTCTTCAAGGGGTGTGTTAAGGATATTGTGTGGGGATGTGGAGGAGTATGGGGGGTTGTAGGGGTCATATGAGGGGTGGGGGTGTAGGGGTGATATGTAGGGGGATAAGGGTGATGTGTTTGGGGTGTAGGGGTGTGCAGGGTGAAATAAAGAGAGAGAAAAAAAAATACAGCATAATCAGAATAAAAAAAATAATGTAGGCCTATGTAGAAATAATAAAAAAAAAGTATCCATAATATCTCAATTTTCATATCTTATCTCTTTTCTGTTATTTTTTTTATCTCCTCAAATTCTCTCCATTTCTCTACTTTTTTCTCTTCTTTATCCGTACTTTTCTCTCTCTCTCTCTCTCTCTCTCGTTATTTTTTTTTATCTCAAATTCTCTTCTTTTCTCTACTTTTTCTCTCTCCTATCTTCTCTCTCTCTACATCTCTTCTATCTCTTATCTATACCTTTTCTCTTCTCTTTCTTTCTCTAATTATCTCTCTTCCCTCGTACATCATCTCTTTTTTATATTTCCGCATTTCTATATTAATTTCTTCTCTATGATTATCTCTCTATTTCCACTTTCCGCTTCCTTTCTTCTCTACCTCCATATCTCAACTGTTCATCCCCCTTTCCATCTCCTCTTGACCTTTGACCTCTGACCTTGGTGTGTGCCGCAGGTGGGTGTGCGCGTGACGGCAGTGAATCACGGCTTGGACCGGGTCAGTGCTGTGGTGGTGCTTGCCAACAGTGCTGATTACAAGTTTGTGGACGTCAATGCCTTCCAGCAGGTGTGTGTGTGTGTGTGTGTGTGTGTGTGTGTGTGTGTGTGGAAAGGGGAAGGGAAGGGGGTTGTGTGTGTGTGGGAGAGAGAGATCGTGTGTGTGTGTGTGTGTGTGTGTGTGTGTGTGTGTGTGTGTGTGTGTGTGTGTGTGTGTGTGTGTTTCTTCTTTCCTGTCACCTCCATCGCCTCATCTTTTCACCCCATCTCCTTTACATGTCACCCCACACACCCAATCTCACCCCACCACCCCATCTCACCCCCCACACACCTCATCCTCTCCCCACTACCCCCATCTCCTTTACACATCTCCCCATCTCACCCCCCACACACCCCATCTTCTCCCCACTACCCCCATCCCCTTTACACATCACACCACACACCCCATCTCACCTCCCATCTTCTCCCCACTACCCCTATTGCCTCATATTCCCACCCCATTCCCTTTACACATCACCCCAGACACCCCATCACCCCCCACCCTATCATCACATCAACTAATCACCCCATCTCCCAACATCACACATCACCCCACTACCTCATCCTGACAGTGCCCCATATCAACCCTATCACTCCACAATCCCATCTCACCCCATCTTCATCTTTCACCCCATCACCTCATCTCCCTTCTCCCCACAGCCCCACACCAGCCAGGGGAGGGAGAGCCGCATGGTGAGTGGGGAGCATGAGCATCGCGTCTGGGTGGAGGCTGGGGAGGCGCACACACTCTACCTCCCCATCGCCCCTACGCGCCTTGGGGAGGTGGTGGTGCTGGTACAAGCCTCGCTACCCTACCGTAAGCTGCAGAAGGAGGTGAAGATGCTGGTGGAGGTGAGTAATGGAGGAGGTGGAGGGGGAGGAGGAAGAGGAGGAGGAAGGGAGAGGGTGAGGGAGGGAGGGGGAGTGAGAGGGAGGGAAGGGGAATGAGAGAGAGGGAGAGGTTGAGAGAAGGAGAGAGAAGTTGAGAGAGAAAGAAGTTGAGAGAGAGAGAGAAGTTGAGAGAAAGAGAAGAGAGAGAAAAGTTGAGAGAAGGAGAAGTTGAGGGAGAGAAAAGTTGAGAGAAAGAGAAATTGAGAGAGAATGAGAGAATGAGAGAGAGAGAGAGAGAGAGAGAGAGAGAGAGAGAGAGAGAGAGAGAGAGAGAGAGAGAGAGAGAGAGAGTTTAGTAATGAAAATGAATAAGTGAATTGGTTATGCATGGTACATCTTGACACACACACACACACACACACACACACACACACTCCTCTCCTCCCAAACCATAAATACAAATAGGTAAACACAATAGACAAATAGGTTAACACACACACCCTTCCCGCCCCACACAGCCTCTCGGGGCCGTCCAGGAGCACCACACCTCCATGCTTCTGGACCTGAGTAACCGCGCCTATTTCTTCACCTTCCTGGACGTCAACACCTCCGAGGGCCTGGTGCCGGGGTCTGACGAGGCCCACGTGTCTGTCTTCGGGGACACGGTTGGCGCTGTGCTCCTCCCCTCCACCCCCGCCACGCCTGACAAGCTGCTCGGACTACCCACAGTAAGTATGGCGGACTGAGTGGATGGTTGACTGACTGACTGGTTGACTGGCTATGGATTGACTAAATGACTGACTGACTGGTTGACTGGCTATGGATTGACTAAATGACTGACTGACTGGTTGACTGGTGCACCCCCTCCCCCTCACCCCCTCACCTCTTCCCTCATCCCCACAGGCAGGGTGTGAGCCAGTGGCCTTCAGCTTCCTCCTAACGGTGGTTCAGCTGCGATATTGGCGGGAGATGGCCCAGCAGCCGCCCCTCGACGAGAAGCAGGTGTTCCGGCAGCTCTCCCTCCTCTACCAGACGCTCCTTGTCTATCAGAACAGGGACGGGGGCTTCAAGTACTTCAGGTGAGTGGTGGGAGGTTGTGGGTGTGGTGTGTGAATGTGTGTGCCAGTGTAGGGGCGTAGGGGTGATGTAGGAGGTGTAAGGTGAAACAAAAGAAAAGAAAAGGAAAATATCAGAATAAGAATAAAGAAAAAGAAAGGTGTCAAGGGGCTTCAAAGGCTTAGGGTGGGTGCCATGCTGTAGTGCGGTGACTATGCCTGATGAACGAGCCTCCCATAACCCACTTAGCCAATGGGGTACCTCTTTGGCTGACTCGGTAAGGAGTGGCTCTCCCGTCACACTGGTCGCGGGTTCAATCCCAGGCAGCCGGCGAATACCCTCTCCTTGTCTAGGTTAATTTCTCGTGTGTTTCAATACATGCAGAGGACGTGTGGGGCCGAGAGAATGGTAGAAAAAAAAGAGAAAATTAAATCTCGGGGCATTTCAATAGGAGTTTTTTTGCCGTTTTGAATGTGATTTGAACTTTTTACCTATTTTTGAACTTTGTTTTGGACTTTTTATTTACCTCTCCAAGATCTATGATGAACTTTTTTTGCCTTGTTTGAACTGTGATTGAAGTTTTTACCTTACTTTGAACTGTGATGTGAACTTTTTCCTTTTTTTTTTTTTTTTAAGTGCAATTTGAACTTTTTACCTTTCTTTGAACTGTGATGTGAACTCTTTTTTTTTTTTTTTTATGTGTGTGTGTGTGTGTGTGTGTGATTTGAACTTTTTTTGTGTGTGTGTGTGATTTGATTTTTTTTTTTTTTTTTTTTTTTTTTTTAACTTTTTTTTTTAAGTGTGATGTGAACTTTTTCCCTTTTTTTAAGTGCGAATTGAACTTTTTACTTTTTTTTTTTTTTCTTTTTTTGTGTGTGATTTGAACTTTTTTTTTTTTGAACTTTTTTTTTTTTTTTTTTTTTTTTTTAAGTGATGTGAACTTTTATCTTTTCTAACTTCAGTGTACTCACCATTACTCTCTTGTCCCACCCCATACCCCACCCACACACACACACACACACACACACACACACACACACACACACACACACAGGACGAGTCAGAGGAGTTCCGTGTGGGTGACGAGTCTGGTGCTTCGGGCGCTTAACGAGGTATCCGTCACCTGGCCGCACCTTCTCTACATCGACCCACAGGTGACCGACAAGGCTCTCAGGTACGTGTTGTGTGGTGGTTACTCTTGTTATTGTTGTTATTATTATTGTTATTTGATGAACACGTAAGAAAGGAGGAAAAAATTGAAAAGGGAGAATGGATTATGCAGTAGAGGAAGAGGAAGAAAGGAAGAAAAAGAGGAATTAGAAGGAAGAACAGGGAATAGGAAGGAAGGGAAGAAAGGATTATACAGCAGAAGAAGAGGAAGAAAAAGAGGAAAAGAGGACAATGAACAGGAATTAGAAGGAAGGAAGAAAGAGAGATTAGTTGAATGCTTCGTAAAGGGCAGAAAAAATAACACAGAAACAGGACTATAGGAAGAAAGGAAGTAAGGAAGCTATTGAACAGGAATTAGAAGGAGACAAGAAAAGGCGATATATTGAATTCTACGTAAAGGTCTGAAAAAATAACACAGAAACAGGACGATAGGAAGAAAGGAAGAAAGGAGGCTATTGAACAGGAATTAGAAGGAGACAAGAAAGGGCAATATATTGAATTCTACGTAAAGGGCAGGAAAAATAACACAGAAACAGGACAATAGGAAGAAAGAGCGATTAGTTGAATGCTACGTAAAGGTCGGAAAAAATAACACAGAAACAGGAGGATAGGAAGAAAGAGAGAAAGGAGGCTATTGAACAGGAATTAGAAGGAGACAAGAAAGGGCGATATATTGAATTCTACGTAAAGGGCAGGAAAAATATCACAGAAACAGGACTAGGAAAAAACGAAGCAGAATTTGACGTCCAACTTAACCACCCTGATAGACACTTCAACAAACTCCCCCGCAGGTTCGTCTTGGCCCAGCAGGCACCACACGGGGCCTGGCAGGAGCCCAGCGGAGAGGTGGGCGACCGCAAGCTGGTACCGGCCCTGTACTCCCTCACCGGCGCCACCACACATGCCCTCAACCTGTCCACCACGGCACACACCATGATCGCCCTCCACGCCCTCAAGGAGCTGCCCTCGGTGGGTGGAGATGAGGTGGAGGAGGTGGAGAAGGAGGAGGAGGAGGATGAGGAGGAGGAGTTAAAGTATTGGGTGGATGGAGGAAGAGGAGGTTGAGGAGGAGGAGGAGGAAGAGGAAGAGGAAAAATAGAAGTAGATTAATGGAAGAAGAGGAGGTTTAACAGGAGGAGGAGGAGGAAGACCTACTCCTCCTCCTCCTCTCTCTCCTTCCTATTTTCATTTCTACTTCTATTCTTCCTCCTCCTCTTCCTCCTCCTCCTCCTCCTCCTCCTCCTCTTAAATCTATTCCTTCTATTTCTTCTTTTCCTGTTCTCATTCCTCCTCCTCTTCCTTCTCCTCCTCTCCTCCTCCTCCTCCTCCTCCATCAATTCCTTCTACTTCTTCCCCTATCCTCACTTCTCCACCAGTTAATCTTTTCCTTTTCCTCCTCCTCCTCTTTCTCCAACTTCATCTATTCCTTCTATTTCTTTTCTGATTCTCACCACTAATCCGTCTTCACCCCCTCACAGCCGCTGGACGAACAGGTGCTAGCAGCCATAACCAGAGCTCGGGGGTGGCTTGAGGATAACCTGGTGCTCGTAGAACAAGCGTCGCGGCCCTTGGAGGTGTCGCTGGTGGCCCTGGCTCTCCACCTGTCCTCCTCCAAGCGTGCCGAGTCTGCCTTCGAGTTTTTGACACGTAATGCTCGACAGGAAGGTGAGGGTAAGGTGACTGGGGTGACGAAGGGGGGATGGTGTGTTTGGGGTGTGTGATGGTGTTGAGAGGTGGTATGCATGGTGAATTTGGTGTTGAAGGTGGTGGTATGACTGGTGTTGGAGTTCTCTTAGTGTGTGTGTGTGTGTGTGTGTGGTTGAGGGTTACAGAAGGAGAAAGAAATAGTGTGATGTCAAAACAGTTCACCTAAAAAGACTTAGGATTGAGATGATGTGTGTTAGCTTGTGGTGGTAGGTGGCAAGAAGGGATTGGAACCTGTTACCAAGAAAAGAAAGAGAGATTTAGAGCGAGGAAGAAATAAGTGTGACATCAAAACACTTCACCTAAAAAGACTTAGGATTGAGATGATGTGTGTTAGCTTGTGGTGGTAGGTGGCAAGAAGGGATTGGAATACATTATGAAGAAAAGAAAGCGAGATGTAGAGGAAGGAAGAACTAGGTGTGATGTCAAAACAGTTCACCTAAAAAGACTTAGGATTGAGATGATATGTGTGTTAGCTTGTGGTGGTAGGTGGCAAGAAGGGATTGGAACCTAAAGAAAGAAAGATTTAGAGCGAGGAAGAAATAAGTGTGACATCAAAACACTTCACCTAAAAAGACTTAGGATTGAGATGGTGTGTGTTAGCTTGTGGTGGTAGGTGGCAAGAAGGGATTGGAACCTGTTACCAAGAAAAGAGAGATTTAGAGCGAGGAAAAAATAAGTGTGACATCAAAACACTTCACCTAAATAGACTTAGGATTGAGATGGTGTGTGATAGCTTGTGGTGGTAGGTGGCAAGAAGGGACATCTTTCTCTGAGAGTTATTTTGCGACTGCATCTGTGGGCTACGGCAGGTGTACAACAGGCATTGAAAAGTCAAGCATTTAATGATTAGTGACAGAAACAGTCATCAGATTATTTCATAACACTGAAAACTACAGAAAAGAAAGTGTCGTCTGCCAGTGTGAGATTGGCGCACTTGTAAAATTTTGCCCATTCCCGTCACAATGCAGCCCCCTCGCACCTGACAGCCCTTAGTGCCTCGAAGTCCATCGCTAAGTGTGCTATGTGGCTATACAGACAATGCACACAGAATATACACAATGAAAAAATATATACCTACATTTATTAGGTTCGTTGGTCTTTTTTTTATTTTATTTATTTATTTATTTATTTATTTTTTTTTTTTTCGCCTCTTATAACGGACTTTTGGCATTAACAGACCACGTTCCCCTCCAATTAGTCTGTTATATCGAGGGTTTACTGTTTCATCATGTCTGTACTCAAATATCACACTTGGCTTTTTAATCATTCTGTAAATACATATCTAATCATCTTCTGAGAGTGTAAATAATGCCAAACAGTAAAAAAAATAATAGACTTCTGTAAACCAATTCCCAATCATCAACGGCAAATGTAAATAAACTAACAGGAAGAATAATTAGTAAGTCATTTGAGGCGTCTGGAGGAGAGGAGGCATAAGATGAACACAATTAATAACAAAAAAATTTGATGGTGAACCTTATTTTTATAGTGTCGAGCTCATATCTCATTCAGCGATGGTGTCACCTCTCTGGCAGACTGGTTAACCCGGTAGCTGTGGGGGTCATGTTACTTAGGTTAGGTTAGGTTAGGTTAGGTTAAAGGTCCCTCGAAGTGAAATAATGAGAAAAAATCATCACTCACGCAAACCATTTCATAATATATACCTATCAATGTATTTGTGATCAGTTTATGCATCATCTATTTTGGGGGTTATATCATGGCAAAAATTTGGCCCGTTGCTGGTACACGGTAAAGCCACAAATTTGGCCCGTTGCTGGTACACGGTAAAGCCACAAATTTGGCCCATTGCTGGTACACGGTAAAGCCACAAATTTGGCCCGTTGCTGGTACACGGTAAAGCCACAAATTTGGCCCGTTGCTGGTACACGGTAAAGCCACAAATTTGGCCCGTCACTGCTACCGGGTTAAGGAGTGGCTCGTGGCTCTCCCGTCTCGCTGGTCGTGGGTTCAATCCCCGGCGCCGGCAAAACCTTGTCACTCCTCCTCCTCATTATCCTATTTCTATTACTATTCTTTCTCCTTTTCCTCCAGTTGATCCTCCTCTTCCTCCTCCTTCTCATTTTCTACTTCTACTGTTCAATCTTTCCCTTTCTTCCTCCCAAAACATTTTTCAAGCACTGTCTAATTTTTCGTTTTCTTTCAAGTAGTATCCAACACCTTTGTAATATGTTTGTTTTCCTTGTCTGGATTAATTTCTCGTGTGTTTCGTTACATGTGGAGGTCATGTGGGAGTGTAGGAAAGAGATAATTCAAGGCGTCACATTTTTAACAGACAGAAGCTAAAATTGACCCCGAAATTAATCTCTCTTTTGGCAACTTTTCAACTTTTTTTATAGGAGTGTATCAAGATGCCTCCCCACCCAAAATTGACCTCCCTTTTGGCAACTTTTCTTAACTTTTTTTGTATAGGAGTGTATTAGGACGCCTCCTCACCCGAAATTGACCTCTCTTTTGGCTATTCTTTTTAACTTTGTCTTTTGTGGGAGCGTCGAGTAGCGGACGTTTTTTTATTTTAACTTTTTTTTCACTTTCTGTCGCCCTTGAGCCGTTTTCTTTGACGTAAAAAAAAAAAACTGAGCATCGATTGGCGAACTTTTTCGTCTTCCTCTCCTATTTTCTTGCCCTTGAACTGCTTCCTTTACTCTCAAAAATAATAACAATAGAAAGAAAAAAATTAGATTGGTTAGATAATATACATAAAAGTGAATCTAAGGAAATGACTGTAGATAGACATTGATATTTATGTTATTATTTATGGGGCAGTGAGATAATATACATAAAAGTGAATCTAAGGAAATGGCTGTAGATAGACATTGATATTTACGTTGTAGAGATAATATACATAAAAGTGAATCTAAGGAAATGGCTGTAGATAGACATTGATATTTACGTTGTAGAGATAATATACATAAAAGTGAATCTAAGGAAATAGCGCTGTAGATAGACATTGATATTTACGTTGTAGAGATAATATACATAAAAGTGAATCTAAGGAAATGGCTGTAGATAGACATTGATATTTACGTTGTAGAGATAATATACATAAAAGTGAACCTAAGGAAATGGCTGTAGATAGACATTGATATTTACGTTATAGAGATAATATACATAAAAGTGAATCTAAGGAAATAGCTGTAGATAGACATTGATATTTACGTTGTAGAGATAATATACATAAAAGTGAATCTAAGGAAATAGCGCTGTAGATAGACATTGATATTTATGTTATTATTTACGGGACAGTGATTGGAGTGCCTTGCTATGACCCCAGACTTCTTCCTCTTCTTCTTCTCTTACCCTCTCCGTCCTCCACTGCAGGTCCCGGCGTTCCCGACGGCGTGACAGCTGGTAATTGTTTGTGTACATACCTCACTGGTGCACGCGCTCGCTCACACACTCACGCACACACACGCACACACGCTCATGTACGCGTCTGGTTTTATGGTGCTATAGAGGGATTTGGTGCACATGAACTCTTACACACACACACACACATATACGCACACACACACACACACTTTCTGAATGCCTATCTTAGTTACTATCTCATTTTTTTTCCTTTCATGCAACTCGCCAACAATTTTTAACAGACGCAACTAACAACTAAATCCGCACTAACTCTGCTCCTCCAGTGTAACCTCTTCTCCCGCCTCTTCTTCTAGTCCTCCAGGGGCCGCCACTAACCCACGGCAAGCCAGCACCGCACTGCCTCTAACACTGCTTCAACACTAACTTGGTAGAGCTTAGCGCAGATATTAACAGTCTTTACGAGGACACAAAACCTGGAGTGCGTAATTAAGTCTGCATGGAAGTAGTGGTTTGAGGGGTGACTATTTGGAGTGTGTGTGTGTGTGTGTGTGTGTGTGTGTGTGTGTGTGTGTGTGTGTGTGTGTGTGTGTGTTCAATTCAGCTATACTCGTCTTCCTGAACCGAGTCTCAAATTCATGTCCTGGGGGTCTGAAGGTCTTGGTTTTTCACATTTGGGTCACCTTCGGCAGTGCTAAGCCATCATCCTCGGAGTGGGACGCAACCCCCTACTGATACCCAGCACCCATTCCCTGCTGGGTGGACGCGGGCATAGGTGTAAGGAGTCTGGCCATCCGTCTCCACTCAGCACTCCACCCAGAAATCAACCCTGGAATTCCACCCTATTATCCATTTTCCTGTGTGGTGACCAAACAACCGCCTTGGTCTGATCAATGGAGAGGGTGTGTGTGTGTGTGTGTGTGTGTGTGTGTGTGTGTGTGTGTGTGTGTTTTCGGATCTAAGTAATTGCCTAATACCTCTTTTTTTCTCTTTTTCCTATCCGTGTTTCATTTTTTTCCTTCATTTTTTAATCTACCACTTTTTTTGTATTTTTCCGCTCTCTCTCTCTCTCTCTCTCTCTCTCTCTCTCTCTCTCTCTCTCTCTCTCTCTCTCTCTCTCTCTCTCTCTCGCTCTTTCTTTCTCCACTTTCTTCTTTCTTTGTCATATTTCTCTCCCTTTTCTCTAATCAGTGAGTAGTGAGTAGCGGGCTTTTTTTTTTTATTGTTTCCTTTATTTGTGTGCCCTTGAGCTGTCTCCTTTGCTGTAAAAAAAAAAGAATGTGAAATGTTACTCTAATATATGTGTGTGTGTGTGTGTGTGTGTGTGTGTGTGTGTGTGTGTGTAGCTACGAAATCCCAGTGAGTTCAGAGCAATGTCAGCTGATGTTTTTGTCAGGAACTGCACATCAATATCTATCCTCAACATTACCTCTGAACAGTTATCCCCTCATTCATCATTCCTCCCCATTGGCCCCTCAGAATACCAATTAACATACATCTTAGAATACCAAAACTAACCTATTCTTCCCTCCCAATCTCATGCTGCAGTGAAATATGTGTATCTGCTTGGGCGAGGCTCTTAAAATCTCCTACTGTCACTTCCTGCCCTTCGTTCCCTCAAAATATCAGTTACACAAATCTAACAAAACCCAAAACTAACCTATTCTTTCCTCCCATTCTCCTGCTGCAGTGACATATGTGTATCTACTGGGACGAGGGTCTTAAAATCCCTTCCTGCCCCTTCCTTCCCTTTGTTCCCTCTGAATACGAGTTATATTCACTTAACAAAACCCAAAACTAACCTATTCTTCCCTCTCCTTCTCCTGCTGCCATGAAATATGTGTATCTGCTTGGGCGAGGGTCATACAATCTCTTCCTGTCCCTTCCTCCCCTTTGTCCCTTTAAAATACTAGTTACACAAATCTAACAAAACCCAAAACTAACCTATTCTTCCTTCCCATTCTCCTGCTGCAGTGAAATATGTGTATCTACTGGGACGAGGGTCTTAAAATCCCTTCCTGTCCCTTCCTTCCCTTCGTTTCCTCAAAATACGAGTTAACATATATCTTAGAATCCCAAACCTAATCTGTTCTTTCCTCTCCATATCCTGCTAGAGTAAAATAAAGTGTACTGGAGTGTGGATTTCAAAGCTAAATCATCTGTCCCTTCCTCCCTTTTGTCCCTTTAAAATACGAGTTAACATACATCTAACAAAACCCAAAACTAACCTATTCTTCCCTCTCCTTCTCCTGCTGCCATGAAATATGTGTATCTGCTTGGGCGAGGGTCTTAAAATCCCATCCTGTCCCTTCCTTCCCTTCGTTCCCTCTGAATACGAGTTATATTCACTTAACAAAACCCAAAACTAACCTATTCTTCCCTCTCCTTCTCCTGCTGCCATGAAATATGTGTATCTGCTGGGACGAGGGTCTTAAAATCCCATCCTGTCCCTTCTTGCCTTGCTTCCTCAAAATATCAGTTACATACATTTAACAAGACCCAAAACTAACCTATTCTTCCCTCTCCTTCTCCTGCTGCCATGAAATATGTGTATCTGCTGGGACGAGGGTCTTAAAATCCCATCCTGTCCCTTCTTGCCTTGCTTCCTCAAAATATCAGTTACATACATTTAACAAGACCCAAAACTAACCTATTCTTCCCCCTCCTTCTCCTGCTGCCATGAAATATGTGTATCTGCTGGGACGAGGGTCTTAAAATCCCTCCCTGTCCTTCCCTTGCTTCCTCAAAATGTCAGTTACACACATTTAACAAAACCCAAAACTAACCTATTCTTCCCTCTCCTTCTCCTGCAGCAGTGAAATATGTGTATCTGCTGGGACGAGGGTCTTAAAATCCCTCCCTGTCCTTCCCTTGCTTCCTCAAAATATCAGTTACACACATTTAACAAAACCCAAAACTAACCTATTCTTCCCTCTCCTTCTCCTGCTGTAGTGACATATGTGTATCTACTTGGGCGAGGCTCTCAGGGTTGTATTATAAGACATTTTTGACAAGGCTTTCGTAAGAGTTGTGAGCATTTCCAGGAGCAGTTTATGACTCTGGTGGTAGTCTGACCCTTCTTCTGTACCATGAACCTAGGAAACACATATTTGACAAGGCTTTCGTAGGAGTTGTGAGCATTTCCAGGAGCAGTTTATGACCCTCGTGGTAGTCTGACCCTTCTCCTGTACCATGAACCTGAAGAAACACTCATTAGAACCCGACTGACCCCCTCTTTGACCTTTAGAAATAGCTGATGTGAGATGCGAAAATGTCTTATAATACCGAGCTTAAAATATCCCAGTCCTTTCCTCCTCCCAAACTAACCTCTTCCGTCTTCTCCCGTTTCAGTCAAATACGTGTACTGGGGTGAGGATCTTGTACCCTTGCCCTCGTATCGCGTTGAGTCCCAGCGGCCGCACCTTCAGCCCCGCCGCCAGCATCGCCACGACGCCGGTAATGTCGCCGCCACAGCCTACGCCCTCCGCCTGTACTCCCTGCGCAGCGAACTTATGACGCCGAGTATTATGCGATGGTTGCAGTCACAGCGCTCACATGATGGGGGATGGATGTCGACGCAGGTGTGTGTGTGTGTGTGTGTGTGTGTGTGAAACAATAATGGTAAGAGTAAACAGTTTTGGCCGCTGTTAGGTTGAAAACGTACATATTCTAGGTACATTTTAAAAGTAAATTTGTGTGTTTACCTACTTGTGGTATTTAGGGCCTGAACTAAGCTGGGATCGCCCTGTCTCCTTGTCTATTTACCCAGCCTCTATTTCATATGATGGACACTCCCTGCCTCCAATCTTCCCCCTTAGACCATTCAACCCCATCCTTTTATATAGGAAACTGTGTGCATTTACCTAGTTGTAGTTTCACATGGCCTGGGCTTTACGCTCGTGTGGTCCCGTCTCCGTATCTACATTTATCCAACTTTTCCTTACCGCTTTGCACACTCTTCGCCGATACTACATCCTCACTTAGTCTGTTCCAAACCTCTATATTTCTTGGCGGGAAGCTATATTTCTTTATGTCTCTCAAGCATCTTCCCTTCCTCAATTTTTTACTGTGTCTTCGTGTGTTCCTGCTGGTAATTTCTTCTTCTGGTAGTAACTCCTCGTTGTCTACTTCTTCCATTTTGCTCAATAATTTGCAGATTTGTGTGTGTGTGTGTGTGTGTCCCTTCCCATTCTCTCTAATAAAACCCATATATTCATCCCCTTCCCTTTCTGTCTTATTAAAGAAATATATCCACCCCTTCCCATTCTCTAACTATACATTCATCGCCTCCCCACTCTCCCCCACCCCAGGACACATTGGCAGCATGGGAGGCGCTCTACGAGTACTCGCGTCGTGAGGGCAACGCTCGGGACACCAGGCTGACAGTGACGGTGGAGCCTCTACATGACCACTCCCAGGCCCGGACATTCTTCATCACGCCTGACAATTTCCTCCACCTTCAGACACAACAGGTGAGGCGTGTGTGCAAAGCCATGTGTGTGTGTGTGTGTAGTTGTTGACCTTAAGCTAGTGTTCCTGCAGCTGTTCATCTCCTGGTCTTTGCCTTTCTTTATTGTTAACCCGGTAGCAGCGACGGGCCAACTTTGTGGCTTTACCGTGTAGCAGCGATGGGCCAAATTTGTGGCTTTACCATGTAGCAGCGATGGGCCAAATTTGTGGCTTTACCATGTAGCAGCGATGGGCCAAATTTGTGGCTTTACCATGTAGCAGCGATGGGCCAAATTTGTGGCTTTAACTGGTAACAGCGGGGCCAAATTTGTGGTAAATTTGTGGCTTTACCGTGTAGCAGCGATGGGCCAAATTTGTGGCTTTACCATGTAGCAGTGATGGGCCAAATTTGTGGCTTTACCGTGTAGCAGTGATGGGCCAAATTTGTGGCTTTACCGTGTAGCAGTGATGGGCCAAATTTGTTCCATTCCTGTAGCTTGGTGAGGTCTTCTTGTAGGAAATCCACAGTCAAGGGGTTAAGTATATAGCTGTTTTATTTTTAATTCTTTACCTTCTCGTATCATAAATAATAATAATAATAATAATAATAATAAAACAGCAGCACACCCTGACCTAGCATTCTTTAAATATATAGTCATTCATTCCTTGTTCTTTCCCTTCTTGCGTCATAAAAAAAAAAAAAATAATAAAATGACACCCACACACCCTGACCCCAACACTCCCTCAGGTGGATGGGCACTGGGGCAGCGTCCGCGTTCAGGGCAAAGGTCGCGGGTCGGCAGTCCTCCAGCTGACCTCCAAGTACCACGTAGCTGACCTCCACCACCTGACCTCACCGCCAACGCCCGCCTTCCGCCTCATGACCCGAGCGACCTGGCACGGACACAACGGCTCGGCTCTGACCTTTGCGACCTGTGTCCGGTGGATGTTCCGGGAGGGCGGCGACAACTCTGGGGTGGCGGTGCTGGAGGTGACGGTGCCCACAGGTTACGGCACATCGGCGGAGGCGCTGCGGAGGCTGGTGGTGGAGGGGAAGGTGCCGAACCTGCGCCGGGCGGACTTCACGGAACGGAGGATTACTTTCTTCTTTGAAAAGGTGGAGTTTGAGGGAGGGAAGAACTGACTGCATGGATCGTTTTTCTTTTTCTTCTCTTTTTTAACCTGAAAGAGCACGTGATCAGGATGAAATAAAGAAGAGGATAATAGATTTTAGTGTGTGCCTTGGTTTTGGTCTTGGTATCTTGTAAGAAAAGTATGTGTTTGTATTTACTCACCAATTCCAGTTAGTGTGTTTAGGCCAATAGGTTTCTGTTTTATTTTCTCTCATTTTTCCTGACTGCAAAGTGTGATAGGCCTACTAATGTTGCTGGGTTTTATTTCGTAATTTTTCTGATTTGTAGTGTGTGAGGCCCATTATTTTATTTATTTATTTATTTATTTTTCCTTCTTCAATTAATTCCAGTTTCAAAGCATACATTTGCAGGATCACATTGCCAGGCTTGTCTGCTTTTTATTCTATTTCTCTTATATCAAACACTGCATTACTGGCCACTCCTTTGATGGTTTTGTTAATGTTTGTTTTGATTTCATAATTCTCGGATTCCAGTCTTGTCTGCTTTTTATTCTATTTCTCTTATATCAAAGACTGCATTACTGGCCACTCCTTTGATGGTTTTGTTAATGTTTGTTTTGATTTCATAATTCTCGGATTTTACAGTGTGTGTTTGAGGCCATTGTTTTGTTTGCATTTGTTTTGATTCCCATTTTCTTTCATCTCCTACAGTAATGACTCAAGTTCCTTTTTTGTTTACTTTGCTTAAAAAAAAAACGGTACTCCTCCACAAATAATCACTCACTATTTCCCCTCCGTCGCCTCCACAGCTCACGGGCAGCAAGACGTGTGTGGAGTTCTCGGTGGAGCGCTGGTTCCCCGCCGCCAACCTGACCAGAGTGTTGCCCGTCAAGGTGTACGAATACTACTCCCCAGGTGAGTCTCGTTAGGTGTGTCTTCCTCTGTCTCGGTGGTGTGGGTCTCGTACGGATGGCCAAGCAAGTGTTCTAACCTCCAGACGACTGCTTGGTATAAATTCTTCTTTCTTTTTCCTTTTTTTTCTGCTTCTCCTTCTTCTTTTTCCTATTCTTCATCTTCTTTTTCTTCTTCTTCTTCTTTCTCTGGTGGTGTGGGTCTTGTATGGACGGCCAAGCAAGTGTTCTAACCTCCAGATAACTGCTTGGTATAAATTCTTCTTCTTTTTCCTTTTTTTCTGCTTCTCCTTCTTCTTTTTCCTTTTCTTCATCTTCTTTTTCTTCTTCTTTCTCTTTGGTGGTGTGGGTCTTGTATGGACGGCCGAGGAAGTGTTTTAACCTCCAGACGACTGCTTGCTTTTAAATTCTTCTTCTTTCTCCTTTTTCTTTTTCCTTTTCTTCATCATCTTCTTCTTCATCTTCTTTTTCCTCTACCTTTTCTTCCTCTACAACTACTATTTCTTTTCTCCTTCTTCATCTTCTCCTCACACCTCCACCAGTCAACCCACCCTCACCTCCTCCACCACAATCCCCTCCACCAGCCTAACCCATCCACACCTCCTCCATCTCCTCCACCAGGCTAACGCATCACCTTTTCCACCACAGAACTCTTCGAGGTGGAGCTGCTGGAAATGTCATCCGTGGCGCTGGACATCTGCCAAGTCTGCGGGTCATACCAATGTCCAAACTGCCCCGTGCTCTCCTACTATAGCAGCCCCGCCCCGCCCCGGCCCGCCCCACCACCCCAATGGCTCTGGCTCACCCTGGGTCTCCTCTGGGCACCCTTCTGGCTCCCCCTGAGTTGAGGCACTGCATGGGGAGAGTGCCGGTGATGTGATGTTGTTGCCGCTAATGTCACTTGAGGGATTGTTGTTCTGGCTGTTTTGTGCTGTCCTGGTTATGTTGTTTTTGTGTTGTCCTTGTTGTTCGATGTCCCTTTCTGCGTCATTCATCCGTTCTGCAATCCTAGCCGTTGTCGTTCGATCGGTCTTAGTACGGCATTCATTCATCCTTCAATCCTCACCTTTGTCTTATGATCGCTCTTACTTGTCATCCATTCATCCATCGTTTAATCCCTGTCTTTGTTTTTTTATCTCTCTCTCTCTCTACTTCATTCATCCGTTCATCTGTTCTATCCTTGCCTTTGTCTTACGATCACTCTTACTTGTCATCCATTCATCCATCCTTCAGTCCTTGTCTTTGTTTTTTCATCTCTCTCTCTCTACTTGACTCATCCGTTCATCCGTTCTATCCTTGCCTTTGTCTTATGATCACTCTTACTCGTCATCCATTCATCCATCGTTCAATCCTTGTTTTGTTTTTTTCTCTCTCTCTCTCTCTCTCTCTACTTGACTCATCCGTTCATCCGTTTTTCTATCCCTGTTTCTACGCTAATCTCTGTCTCTTGTTTGCTGTTTTTTTCATTGTTTTCTATTTCCCTTCCTTGTAGTTCATCCATCCATCCGTTTCTCTATCCTATCCGCTCTATTGGTTGCATTCATTCCTGTTTCTATGCTCTTCTTCAACCATATATCCATTCTTCTATCCCTGTTTGCTGTTTTTTTCATTGTTTTTCTATTTCCCTTCCTAGTAATTTATCCATCCATCCGTTTCTCTATCCTATCCTCTCTTGGTTGTGTCATTCCTGTTCCTACGCTCTTCTTCAACCATTTATCCGTTCTTCTATCCCTGTTTATTCATTTTCTTTCTTATCTCCTTTTCTTGTACTTCATCAATCCATCAATGTCTCTATCCTATCCCCTCTTGGTTGCTTTCATTCCTGTTCCTATGCTCTTCTTCAACCATTTATCTGTTCATCCATTCTCTCCTCTTCCTCATTCGTGTTTCTCCTTGTTCCGTTCCGCTTCCATCCATCCCTCAGACCCACAAACCCGTTCATTCTTTATCTCATTTTGCTGTTCATGTTAAAAGAGTTTGGTCACATATACGGAGAAATCATGTCCTTCATTAAGAGACGAGGAGCTAGAGGGATCAGAACATACTCGTAATACCTTCCCGGTGTGATCCAGTATCCATAGACCTCACTCGCATAGACCGAAGAGGTGTTGATCCTAAGACTCACATAACAGTTGCTTCGTATGGGTTAAGTATATACACGAAATTCACATGTATTAGGATTTTATATGAATTGTTTGCTGTACTTGGTTTCTCTCTTAGTCAAATGTTCAGTCAGTCAATCATTCAGTCAGTCATTCAGTCAACCAGTCAAATGTTCAGTCAGTCAGTCATTTAGTCAACCAGTCAAATGTTCAGTCAGTCAGTCTTTTAGCCATTTTGTCAGTCAACCAATCAGCTGTTCAGTCAATCATTCAGTCAGTCAGTCAGTCAGTCAACCAATTAGCTATTCAGTCAGTCATTCAGTCAACCAATCAGTCAGTCTTTTAGCCATTCTGTCAGTTAACCAATCAACAGTTCAGTCAATCATTCAGTCAGTCAGTCATTCAGTCAACCAATCAGCTATTCAGTCAGTTATTCAGTCAACCAATCAGTCAGTCTTTTAGCCATTCTGTCAGTTAACCAATCAGCAGGTCAGTCAATCATTCAGTCAACCAATCATTCAGTCAGTCAGTTCTTCAGTCAACCAATCAGCTATTTAGTCAGTCAGTCAGTCAACTAATCAGCTATTTAGTCAGTCATTCAGTCAACTAATCAGCTATTCAGTTAGTTGTTCAGTCAATCAATCAGCTATTCAGTCAGTCAGTCATTCAACCAATCATTCAGTTATTCAGTCAGTCATTCAGTCAACCCATCATTCAGTTAGTCAGTCAGTCAGCCAGTCAACCAGTCAACCAAACAGTCAGTCAGTCAGTCAGTCCTGTGTAATTCCTGCCAGAGATAGAAGGGTGGAGCTTTAGCTAAACATAGGGGTGGTGGTGGTGGTGGTGGTGGTGAGGAGGGTGGTGGAGTTTCAAATGGATGCAGTGGTGATGGTGGTGGTGGTGGTGGTGGTGGAGCAATGACATGACGGAGGTGCAGGTGGAGTTGAAATGGTATTGAGGTGTTGAAGGAAGCGGAGATAGTCAAGTTCGGTGATGGTGGTGGTGGTGGTGGCCGGCAGTCATGGTTGTGCGTTGACGAGGGCGTAACCATCTATATACCCAGACCGAGACTACTGTATAGGAGCCGAGGGAATAAATGCTAGTCAGGATTTTTAGAGTAATATATATGCTTGTGTGACAGTGTGTGCTCGTATGTATGGATATTAAGGATGTGTGTATGTATATGTGTATCTGTGTGTGTGTGAGACGCTATAAGTTAAGCATAAAGACAAGCTGTGAATGTCCCCTTAAGAGCTGGGTTACGATTGGTCGCTGTGAATGTTCCCCTTAAGAGCTGGTCGCTGTGAATGTTCCCCTTAAGAGCTGGTCACTGTGAATGTTCCCCTTAAGAGCTGGTTGCTGTGAATGTCCCCTTAAGACCTGGGTTACGATTGGTCGCTGTGAATGTTCCCCTTAAGAGCTGGTCGCTGTGAATGTTCCCCTTAAGAGCTGGTTGCTGTGAATGTCCCCTTAAGACCTGGGTTACGATTGGTCGCTGTGAATGTTCCCCTTAAGAGCTGGTCGCTGTGAATGTCCCCTTAAGACCTGGGTTATGATTGGTCGCTGTGAATGTTCCCCTTAAGAGCTGGTTGCTGTGAATGTTCCCCTTATGAGCTGGTTGCTGTGAATGTCCCCTTAAGACCTGGGTTACGATTGGTCGCTGTGAATGTTCCCCTTAAGAGCTGGTCGCTGTGAATGTTCCCCTTGAGAGCTGGTTAACGATTGGTTGCTGTGAATGTCCCCTTAAGAGCTGGCTTACGAAAGGTCGCTGAGAATGTTCCCCCAATGACCCGGTTTTCGGTTGGTCATGAGCCTCCCTGCGTAGCCACAAGCCGAAGGAGGTTGGTTTAGAGTACATAATGCGCCAGAATGGAGACGGAGAGCCCGATACGGAGAGGGCGCGTAATATATAATGTTCACTGTAAATACTTCAACACATAAAACGTATAAAAAAACGTATCCTAGGGAACGCTGATGCTCAAAATCGAGGAACTTTTATCAGTAGTCGAGTCTGTGTAGCGGAATTACGTACGTACGCATTCACTCTCTCTCTCTCTCTCTCTCTCTCTCTCTCTCTCTCTCTCTCTCTCTCTCTCTCTCTCTCTCTCTCTCTCTCTCTCTCTCTCTCTCTCTCTCTCTCTTTTTTTTTTTTTACAGCAAAGGAGACAGCACAAGGGCACAAAAAAAAAGGAAACAACAATAAAAAAATAAAAAAATAAAAGCCCGTCACCCGCTGCTCCCCTCACTGACGTACGCGCGTAAGCTTCGTACTAAAAACAGTTTGATACCTTCCAATGTTGTTGTCGAGTTCTGTGTGCGTAAAATATATCGCCGGAGATAAAAAAAAATATAGATAGATGTGTCCGCCATGTCGCAATTACGTGCGTTACGATTCTGTCTGTCTATCTGTGTGTGTGTGTGTGTGTGTGTGTGTGTGTGTGTGTGTGTGAGATATCTGTCCTAAGTGAAAGGTACAATATATATATGTAAAGTATTTCGTAACATAGCAATATAGAAGTGACAATACCTCGTGTGCGCGCGTATGTGTGTGTGTGTGCGTGTGTGTGCGTTTCCAGACAGCAGTGAATGCGTGTGTGTACATATAGCAGAGCGAAAAAAAATCTTGAAAAATTATAAAAAAAAAAAAAAGAAAATTATGGTGCACATGTATATAGAATTGAATTTCTCTCTCTCTCTCTCTCTCTCTCTCTCTCTCTCTCTCTCTCTCTCTCTCTCTCTCTCTCTCTCTCTCTCTCTCGCTCTATCGCTCATAAGGATAATAATAGGAATAATAATGATAATAATCCATATATAGGCAGCTTATAAGTTGGCTCAAGAATCGTATAGGAAATGGAACCTCAACCCCATGCTAGAGAACTCTATAGACATCTTTTCTATACGCACACTAAGTCGACGGAGGTGTTTTTTTTACAAGGGCAAGGCAGACTGTTCTCCACACCTATAGGAATTGTTTTATTTCACTCATTTATTCTTTATTTTTTTATGATACGAGAAGGTGAAAAGAACAAGGAATAAATGACTACTTATTTAAGGAGGGCTAGGGCAGGATGTGCTACCGTTCTTTTTAACCCAGTAGCAGCTGGGATCATGTTTCCTAATGGTCCCTCTAAGCGAGAATAATGAGAAAAAATCATCATTCACGCAAACCATTTCATAATATATATCAACGCATTTGTGATCAGTTTATGCATCATCTATTTTCGGGGGTTTATATCATGGCACAAATTTGGCCCGTCGCTGCTACACGGTAAAGCCTCAAATTTGGCCCGTCGCTGCTACACGGTAAAGCCACAAATTTGGCCCATCGCTGCTACACGATAAAGCCTCAAATTTGGCCCGTCGCTGCTACACAGTAAAGCCACAAATTTGGCCCATCGCTGCTACACGGTAAAGCCACAAATTTGGCCCATCGCTGCTACACGGTAAAGCCACAAATTTGGCCTGTTGCTGCTACCGGGTTAAAGTATTTGGTATGCTCATGACATGGTATACTCGAAGCCATACCAGACGAGGCACATGTATGCTTGGTTTCCTTGGGTTTTGTATCTGTGTGAAACGCTATGCAAGGAGGAGTGACGTAAGGTGGATCTGTGTGTGAAATGCATAACTTAACCTTGATTCTGTAAATGCTATGGAAGGAGGAGTGACGTAAGGTGAATCTGTGTGTGAAATGCATAACTTAACCTTGATTCTGTAAATGCTATGGAAGGAGGAGTGACGTAAGGTGGATCTGTGTGTGAAATGCATAACTTAACCTTGATTCTGTAAATGATATGGAGGAAAGAGTAATGTAAGGTGGATCTGTGTGTGAAATGCATAACTTAACCTTGATTCTGTAAATGCTATGGAGGAAAGAGTAATGTAAGCTGGACTTTGTGTGTGAAATGCATAACTTAACCTTGATTCTGTAAATGCTATGGAAGGAGGAGTGACGTAAGGTGGATCTGTGTGTGAAATGCATAACTTAACCTTGATTCTGTAAATGCTATGGAGGAAAGAGTAATGTAAGCTGGACTTTGTGTGTGAAATGCATAACTTAACCTTGATTCTGTAAATGCTATGGAGGAAAGAGTAATGTAAGCTGGACTCTGTGTGTGAAATGCATAACTTAACCTTGATTCTGTAAATGCTATGGAGGAAAGAGTAATGTAAGCTGGACTCTGTGTGTGAAATGCATAACTTAACCTTGATTCTGTAAAGGAAATGTGATAGAGAGAAGATGTAACCTTTAATGCTATGGAGGACAGAGTAATGTAAACTGGATTCTGTGTGTGAGATGCATAACTTAACTTAGATTCTGTAAATAAAATACAATAGACAGAAGATTCAAGCTGGATTCTGTGTGTGAGATGCATAACTTAACCTTGATTCTGTAAAGGAAATGTGACAGACAGAAGATGTAACCTGGACTCTGTGTGTGTGAAATGCATAACTTTACCTTGATTCTGTAAATGATATGTGACAGACAGAAGATGTAACCTGGATTCTGTGTGTGAAATGCAAAACTTTAACCTAGATTCTGTAAATGCTATGGAGGACAGAGTAATGTAAGCTGGATTCTATGTGTGAAATGCATAACTTAACCTAGAATCTGTAAAGGAAATGTGACAGACAGAAGATTCAAGCAAGCTGGATTCTCTGGTATGGTGTTTGGTGTTGGTATAGAAGGTACGAAGGAAGACGACCAAATAAGAAATCTCTATAGCATGGGACCTCAAGCAGAAAAAAAACTGACCATTATCGAGAGTTAATTTGGTTCAGGGGCTTGTGATGACTTCTTTTGTACTATGGATGTGGCCCTATGACGTGTGTGTGTGTGTGTGTGTGTGTGTGTGTGTGTGTGTGTGTGTGTGTGTGTGTGTCAGTCTGCCTAGCCTTCCACCATCCATCTCAAAGCCTCCCTTGACCTAGTGTGTTCGTTGTTCTAGCGCCGGCGTCCCCTCCCAGCCCCGCCACAGAGCTGCACTTGTCTCCTCGGCACAGTAGGAACTAAGAATCGCATTATCGGACGTTCCAGGCTCTTGTTACGACAGTTTTTGGATGCCACAGATGAGATAGGCCGGGTTGTCACGAGTTGTTCTTCTGTATATTTATTTTATTTATGTTTTTACAGTAAAGGAAACAGCTCAAGGAAAATAAAATAAAATAATAATAATAATAAGCCTTCAGAAAGTACCACTATAGGGTTAAGAAACTACCCCCACAACTTCTTCTGTGAGAGCGTTTTTTTAATAGATGGAGTAAGGTTTTGAAAAGCTCAATAATGGGGGTAAAGATGTTAATGAGAATAGAATTACCAAAGAATTAATACTCGTCATTTTAGTTAAAGTCGAGAAGTGGATGAGTCGTAAATATTATAGTAAAAAGAAATAAGTCGCAACATGTTTTAAAGTTGTTGAAAGCAAATGTCTGAAGATCGAGGCTACCAGAGAATTAATACTCATTCTATTTAACCCATCCGCTGCGATTGGCATGGATTTCACCTTCACTGGTAGCCTGGTAACATAATAGTCCCAGGTCTTTCACTGCCTCTGTGGTGGATAGTGCAGTGTTTCCCATGTGGTATTGGTGTGCTGGATATCCCCTCCCAATGTACAGGACTTAATCTTTTTCTTCATTGAATTGTAGCAGCCACTTTTTGCTCCATTCCTGTAGCTTGGTGATATCCTCTTGTAGGAAATCCACAGTCAAGGGGTTAAACGGAGAACATGTGTCAGCTCTAGGGTGGTGGAGGCTGCGAGGGAAGGCCGGCCCTGCTCACACTGTTATCAGCCCGTGCTTGGTGTGTCCTGACGAGGCCGTGGGTATGGTGCCCCAGCCATGGAGAATATTTTTTCCTCTGTTATGTATTAACTACTAGTCAGCCGTGGGCTTCTCGAGGCATATAAAAAGTAATAAAGTCAAGTTTAATCTTGTAAGTGTACTGTTTCACCGCACCAAAGAGATGTCTACGGGGCTAAGGTGAATTTGAGCATGGTTGAAGAATTGAAAAAGTGTTAGCTGAAGGAAAAGTCACAATAATAGGTAGAAATTGAGGATTCTGGTTAATTGATTTGCATTTTCCAGGTATTCCAGAGTGGGTACAACTGGAAAAAGGAGTTAGCTGGAGGAAAAGTCACAATAATAGGTAGAAATTGAGGATTCTAGTTAATTGATTTGCATTTTCCAGGTATTTCAGGGTAGGTAGAATTAAAAGAAAAAACTTATCTAGATCAAAAGTTACATTAATAGGCAGAAAACGAGCATTCCAGTTCATTGATTTTCATTTTCCAGGTATTCCAGAGTGGGTACAATCGAAAGAGAAATGTTAGTTAATGCAAAAGCCACAATAAGAAGCATAAAACGAGCATTCCAGTTAATTGATTTGCATTTTCCAGGTATTCCAGAGTGGGTGTAGAAGTAGCGTTTCTTGATACAGGGACTTTTTTTTTTCTGACCTGTATCGTCTCGTATGTCCTTTTGGTAAATAAAGAGGAAGAGGAGGAAGAAATAAGGATAAGGGAAAAAGATAGGAAATAAATGAAGGAAGGAATTTAAGGAAAGGAAGAAATAATAGAAATAAGGATAATTTAAGGGAGAGACGAATGCATGAAGAGGAAGGAGGAATTGATAGAAGGAAGGATATAAAGGAAAAGAGGAAGAAAGGAAGAAAAGGAAGAAAGAAAGACAGGAATAACGATAAAAAGATGGTAAGAAATAATATAAGGAAGGATAAAGGAAAAGAGGAAGAGAGAAAAATAATAAAAGTTAAATAAAGAGGAAGGAAGAAAGAAAGACAGGAATAAAGATAAAAAAAATGGTAAGAAAAGATAAATACAAAGGAAGAGAGGAATAGAGAGAAAAAAAGAGATAGTAATGAAAGATAAATGAAGAAAAAAGGGAGACAGGAATAAAGGAAAGATAAATGAAGAAGGAAGAAATGATGAGAAAGGAATGAGAGAAATTTAAGGGATAACAGAGATAATTAAAATCCTCTGGTATTGTCGAGTAGAATCATTTAAAAGAACACTATCGTTTAATATTAAATATACCAAAAAAATCTCCTTTTCCTGGTAATAATAAAGCTTTAAAGAGTCGTACAGAGAGAAGAAAAAGAAAGAGTAGCCTCGTAGCCCCTGTCTCTTCCGCTGCTTCGAGACACCGCCAGCCTCGAGGGTAAGCCAGACATATTTTCACCCGTTACTCGTGTATTTGGTCACCCTTAGGGACGCCAAGGTGCCTGGACACTCGTTAGATGACACAGTTAAGGTGAGGCGGTAAATAGTGTTCGTGAGGGGGAAGATGGAGGGAGTATGGCCGCCAAACATAGCGGGGCGGCGGGTGGTGGTCACTCCCTCCTACTTTACCTTCCACTCCCCCCTCTTCTTCCCTTCACCCTCTTTCCTAAAAAAAAAAAAAAAAGACCAGTCCGCCGCCTCAGCAAGAAAGTCTACCTGTATTGCACGCCAAAGGAAAAATAATACCAGTAAAATGTGTGCCAACCCGCGCGGCGTGGTCCACAGCAGGCCCTGAAGGGTTGATCACTTATGCCCCCCAGAGGGGCTCGCCCCCCTCTCGGGCCCCTACATGACGGGTGAATATACGTTTCATGGTTATAGCGGCGGTGGGTGAGGTGAGCCGTGGGTGAGTTGCACAGCCTGGTGATGGCAGGCAGCACTACACCCCGCCAGGCCGGGCAGGGGTTAGGTCTGGGCCTCATCCCATAGAAGGCACCACCGCTGTAGGAGGACCCCAAGCACGAAGCCTCCACCTCGATGGTGCCACGGGGATCATTGAAGGCGAGGGAAGGACTCACCTATACCTACAAGGTGAAGTGGCCATGCAGTGCAGCCCCTGACAAGGCAGCTGTCAGCTTGGAGCCTCCCAGAAGCATACAATAAAATTGGGACAATTTACAGTTTCATCCAACCAACGATTTTCTAACGTGGTTCATGTTTTTCTGGTGATAGATGTTGTGAATTGCATGATTTTGTACCTCATTTCTGTCACAAATGTCTACTTTTCAAGTTATGTGCCTCTTCAAGCTATGCCTTCCACAAAACAAATCTCAAAATATTGACGTATAAAGTCTGAGTGCAATCTATCACATTGTATTTTGGCAGGGGGTGATCAGGCCAGATTGTGTTAGGTTAGTTATAGTTAGGGAATATTAGGTTAGATTTAGTTTTGTTATATTTGTCATACGCTTTGCGCATTTCCGTGTCCAATAGTGGCAGAGAAGGCTGCGCTTATCTCCATATTCCCTGTTGAGTTAGTCAAACTTCACCCCTCCCCCCACCCCCTGGTGGATTTCTCTGCTATGGATGACACAGTTCAGTCTGTCCATGCATGTGGTGAGGACATTGAGTTCACCAAAAGTTTCACTTACCTTGGTAACGTAGTGCATAACAATGGTTGGTCTTACCAGGGAGTCACTCAATGGATTGACCTGGCCCACAGTGTTATGGACTCACTCAATACAAGTATATTGGACAAAAATCCGAATTTTCAAGTCGCTTATGCTCCCCCTTTTTCTTTATCGCTGTGAGACATGAGCACTGCGAATTGTGACGTGAAGAGGTGTGTTGATGGTATGAAGTGCCTTCACAGGATCATGGGGTGTCTCTGGAATATGCCGAACCAGAGACTATTGGTGAAACTGAATCCAGGCCTGTCACTGTTTAGTCCGGCTTTATGGGCATGTGGCACACTTCCAGGACGTCATTCCTCCCAGTAAGGTAGTGTTTGTACGTACAAGGCAACACTGAGTGGAGGAGACCAAGGGTCTGGGGCCCACACAACTCATGGTTCGACAAGTTGATCGATCCTGCCAAGTGGGGGTTTTAACTGAAGGGGTATAGTGTTGCTTGGAGGCTCACTCAGAGGGACTGTCGGGAGTGAAAGCAGCAGCCGGAGGGTGAGTGAAGCAGCGCGCAGCCTGGCATATGCTCCTTGTTAGTTAGTTACAGGGTCAAAGGCCAGTGTGACAGATGAGCACTGAGGCCAACTTTACCTGCCTTTCATTGGAGATTATTATTATTATTATTATTATTTTTTTTTTTATGTTAGCCTTATTTTAGTTCACTAAGGAATGTGGATTTGTTAGATTTATTTAGTATTGCTACAATAATTGATTTTCTATTTACAGGGAAGGTAGCATATTCAATACTGCATTCTGCAAAATATACATTGTGCTATGTATTTAGTAAAGATTATTCAGTAATAATGACAAATAAGATCATCATTTAAAGACTAATAAATATGGAACACTAAATACTACAATGTAGGAAGCAGACACTATAAAAAAAGAATAATCAGTATTAGTTTCCTTTAAGCTCTCATTCCATTCTCCATCATATCAACTGTATGTATTTTATTCACCCGGGGAGATTTTGGTTATACTAATCATTGGGTATAGGCCAGCGTGGCCAGGGCAGGTTAGACTATATTTTCCAGGTTTGGTTAGGTAGTAGTAGTGAATTTATTTACTGTATTTACAAAAGTAGTGAATTTCTTTTCAACTTACATTGTGCAAACAAACAAATACAATTATGCAGCTGAGCAAAAAGAGGTGTTCCCTGTACCTCAGTGTCCATGTAGCACTTGTTCAGCGAGTCGGTTCCTGTGAAAACGTTTTGAGTGACAAGCAAGGTTGGGGTGAAAAGTCCTCTTCGTCTCAGCGCCTATAAGCGGGGAGCAGGCCAAGCCGCAGAGGCTCTCGGCTGGCCCGGGGAGCCGCCCTTCCGGAGCTTTGGGATGCTGCGAACACTCCTGCTGGGATTTTTTAGCTTTTCCTCTCAGAGACACTGAGCTGAATTATATCTCTGGCGTCTGGTTGCGCCGCGCGACCCGTTGAGTAAAGAGTGACCGTCAGGCGAATGAGGAATATTTTGTGATGAGCGTGTGTGGAGCTGGCGGCGTCAGCACACACATACACACTTGTTGTATCATAATATTAACAGCAATAGAAATTCAATATACAATTCAGATTGAAAGTTATTTATGGTTTAGGCGTTGAAAACAGCGGAACTGCACAACAGCACAGACTGCGGTGGAAAGTTCTTTGTTGTAGCTGACAACCATGGCAGAAAACCTGCGCTTTTCAGGGTAACTAAGTCTTTTAAATAATATGTTTTGCGAAAAATGTTGACTTGTTTGCAAATCAGTGCTTATGATTCCAAAATTTGCATATAATTATACAGCAAGTCCACTTTAGTTCCATAATTTATCCCCACAAGTCCCCCTCAACACCGGCTTGGGGTTATAATGCACACAGGTAATTTTTTCACCTGCCTCCTGTTGCGCCGTAGCGTATTGGGGGCCGCCGCGGCCCGGGGAAGGTATGATCATACTTCATAGGATCACTTCTATAGTATGACAGCCAAGTTCCCTGACCGAAACTTGGAGTGACCTCACGCCACGATGACGAGGCTAAGTGTCCGGCCCTGAGCGGGAAGCTGCCCCGTGGCCTGGCCAGGGGCTTGAGGACCGTCCACCACCCGTTCGCGGGGCGTGGCGGGCCGAGCACAGGCTGAGTGGTGGAGGACTATAGAGGATCTTCCTTTTTTTGATACTCCTCCCGCTTGGGAGGAAATAATACCTAATATCTACGTTCCCCCGAGCCATCTCTAGACGGTTTTGGGTGTTTCGACTTTCGAGCACTCATGCTGGGTTTGTTAACTTTTTCTGACAATATCCCAATTATGAATTTTGATTTAAGGCGGAGGGTGGCAGCGCACGGCCTGGTGTCGGCAGTGCAACAGTCAGACTAGAGCATGAGGAGTATTTCGTGGTAAGCGTGTGTGTTGCTGGCGGCGATAAAAGGGGCGTTCGGTTGGTGGGCGGCATCGCTTCTCGGCCTTTTGGCTAAGATCAAAGTGTAGAATCTGTTCTTATCAGCTTAATATCTGATACGATCCCCATGTGGGATCTACGATATTAATCTGATTTTTGGACTATGGCGAAGTGCTAGGGGTTGCTCCACCTTTCCTGCGGATCGGCCCGGTATTGCAGTACCTCCGGGATCGGTCCACTTCCCCCAGGGGAGAAATAAACTCATGATAATGTTATAAGGTGAATGAAGGAGGCATGTTGTTAAAGATTTACCCCTAGTATCACCAGGGGAACGGGCCCTTGTCCGAAGACGGACCGTTAAGAGGGTAAAAAATGCTCCCTCTCTGCGCGGGGGAACACGGGCTTAGCCTAATGGCGGCCCGTAGCAGGGTGCCGGCAGACCGCCTCTATCGGGAATCGAAATTTAGCCGACCGAGTCGGTCCGTCGATGAGGACTGGCGTGTCTCTGAGAAGGCTGATTCATGCGTTAGTGCTTGGGCTTTGCCTTGCACGGATCAGCTCTGTAATTTCGTGTCTCTAGGGTAGCCAGAAACGTTACATATATTATGCTAAGATGAGGGCCATAGGCTGTGGGGTTGCTTCACTTTTGTCACGAATCAGCCCGGTCTTCTCGCAACTCTGGGATCATTTTCACTTCCCCAGAGGTGGAAGAAACAAGATGAATACGGGTATTAGTCAGAAAGCAAGGTAAAGTTGGGGTTGTAGCAGTAAATTTATTTTTATCCCCTTGGATAAAGCTTGCTTAAAGCATCGTTGCGCTTCTTGAAGTCACTCTGTGTCCATGTCTCAACCATACAATAAGACAGGGAGCACAGATGACTAATGATTCGAATTTTTGTACACTTGCATAGATATCAACAACGCCATCTACGTATGTCGAGCGAGTCCATAGCACCGTGGGCGAAGCCAATCCGTCGAGTGTGGCAAGAGCCATTATTGTGCACTACACTATCAAGGTATGTGAAAATTTTAATGACCTTGACTTCCTCACTACATACATGAACAGAATAAACTGTCATCCAGCAAGCCTCCAAACGACTGGATCTTGGTTTTGGCCCGGGGGTCCTTACTTCAGTTTTACGAGTACTTCGCCTCTTCGCCCAGCACTTAGAGAGCCATCACCTGGACCTCCAGCGTTTCCGCGAGAAGTACATCATTAGCAAAAACAAGATCAGTGACCTTTCTTGATGTGGCCAACAGCTGCTATGCAACGACTTTGATCAGCAACTTTGAAATGTCCCGCCTAAAAGCGGGACTCTGGTCACCATATCAGTAATCCTTGCAGCAATCCCACTTGGCTGCAGAATGTCCCAGAGTGTCACACGATGCTCTGATTCAAAATCCTTCTTGAGATTGACAGGCTGCAAGCATCCCCTGTCGAAACTTGAGTTGGCATTCCACAAGGACATAAAGCGGTCGGATCCTGTCATTTGTTGGCTTGGAGGTGTATAAAACTTTAGCTAATGAGAACGAATTCCCATCAGCAGCAGATGAGCGAATACTCTGCTTAGCACACTGAGCAGTGTAACATATAACGTTAATTGTTGCAGCCCTGTCGGTCCCCTTTCCCTTTCCAGATAGGGATAACCTGCCCCCATTATTTCCAGTTAGAAGGAATAGCACTGGACTGCCGTATATGACAGACAGCACTGCATGCTACCATGGATCATGGCTTTACCCTCATTTTTCACCATCGCTGATATTTTAGACCCCAGCTACCGTCCCACCCTTGAACTTCCTCTTTTGCCGATGCATTAATACGGTCATCCAGGTATTTGAGCGTGTTCGTAAAGCAGCTCCCGCGCCGTGCTGGGCATCCCTGATGAGTTGTTTTCCCAGGATGCCGTCTATTACTATTGAAATGGCTCGCCAAAGACAATACCCAGAAATTTAAGGTCGTTTGTGAATTCCCAGTCCCCCTTCACACACACACACACACACACACACACACACACACACACACACACACACACACACTTTATTTATTTATTTATTTATTTACATCGTACATAGTGCAACAAGTACAATTATGTCGATGAGCTCACACACAAATTGAATTTGCCTCGCGACAGTCTCAACCAACAGTCTCTCATTGCACTTTATGGCAATCAGCATCGTTTTCCTTTTTACGGATGCTTGGATTTAACCGGTCAAAACGCATAAATCTTTCGCCCTTTAGTAAAGATTTCCGTGGAGGAGAACAACTCAGTCTTAAATAATTTTTTTCTCGTGGGCCTAATATAACGCGATTAATATGTTTTTTTTTTTTTTTTTTTTTTTTAGAGGTTTATTGCACAACTTTACAACATTTATGATGCCCGTAATATGCATCCATTACATGCACATACTTGGAGACATAATTTACACGGTACAATATGTTGCAGTTGGACAAAGCGGGTTAAGCCATGGTTAAGCTCCGAGCGAGAAGTGCAGTGACGATAGCTTGTTTTAAGAGTAGACTTGATAGCTACATGGACGAGGATGACAGGTGGTAGTGGGGGGGGGGAATCTGAAGCTGCCTTGTATAGGCCATTCGACATCTTGCAGTCTCCCTTTATGTTCTTATGTTCTCATAATATCCCATGGGCAGTAGGATAGTAGAAAAAAATGCTACAATAAGCCTGTATCAATCTGGACTATCAGTCACCCTCCACCCTGGCCAGTGGCAACTCAGTGAGTCAGACTCCAGACGCTGCGCTGCCAGTCTGCGAACTTGTTACACCAACCAGCAAACAGTGCATTAAAAAAAAAAAAAGAGAGAGAGAGAGAGAGAGAGAGAGAGAGAGAGAAAGAAGGGCTTTTCCTTTTTCGAGTGGTGATTCCTCCGTGCGTTTCACTCATACCGGATTCAAGAGTGATTTCGGTGTTCACACTGACTTCCATCACATTACATTTAGCTCAAATTTTCAAATATGGTCTTTTCTTTATCAAGAAGTTTCTTTTACATGTAGTTAAATCTCTTCTCAAACGTTTTATGTCACGTCATGAACTTGATGGTGTTCTCAACTAAATGTTTTGATATTTTTCATCACGAGTAAAGACTCAAGTATATGCTTTTCCAATTAACAGTTTCACTTGATGGTTGTTTAAGGAGTAGATTCTCGGGAATCTTGTTTGAGACGCGAATTAAATGTCGGGATGATAAACCTGTGTTGGTTTGTTCTGGCGGTAGAGAGCGTGCAGGCAGGCAGCGGGCCTCACTTGGCCCATGGAATGTAGAGATTTAGTGGACTAGGTTCCAAAATCCAATAATTTCTGATGTCCTTCCTAGTTTCAAATAGTCAGCCATGGTAGGGAACTAAGGGAAGGGGAAACCGAGTAATTCCTGCAAACCGAGCAGTTCGGTTTTGATTACTCTTCGAGGGGGGGGGAGTTGCCAGAGACGAAAAATTGTTCATATTCGTCTGAGAACAGATAATGTCTAACATGCCATATGAAATTCAAACAATATTAAATTTTCTTCTTATTTTCAAAGAGCCACAGTACTTATAATACCTGCTCGAGATAAAGCAGAAGGGTCAAGGTCTACAGATGATATTAGGACATCTGTCGGTAGGTGAGGCAGCTATAGCTATAGAATACACAGAAACATATTCCGTGCCACCAGTGTTGCGCAGAATTCATGGTTTTCAACTAGCTGCGATGATGAGTTTCATTGATGAACTATAATGTGACTTACCAAGTTAATTACTCCTGCTTTATTAGTCCAGCGTTGATCGATCGATTAAATCCCCCCAAAATTTAGTTACTCTTTCAAAAGTTGTCTGTGTAATAAGTAACTCAATGGTATTCTCAACTAAAAAGCTTTCTTCATTTTTCGCCACGATTAAAGTGGATATTACTGACAAACATACGTATTATTTACCTGTTGATTGTAATATGCAGTGCTCGTGTAACGGGTAGATTCCCGAGAAATTCTTGTTTGAGCTGCGATCTTAGTGGATGAGGTGTAAGCCTGTGTTTGCCGCTTCTGGGGCGTGGAGGGCGTGCTTGTAGGTGACATGTCTTTGGCGGCCAATGGAGCCGTCTTTAGACGGATTTGGGTGTCTTAAACACTCATGCGGGGTTTGTTTAACTTTTTTCTGACAATATCCCAAATATGAATTTTGATTTAAGGTGGAGGGTAGCAGCGCTCAGACCGGTGTCTGCAGTGTAACAGTCTGGAGCATTAAGAACATTTTGTGGTGAGCGTGTGTGTTGCTGGCGGCGTTAAAGGGGGCGTTCGGTTGGTGGGCGGCATCGCTTCTCGGCCTTTTGGCTAAGATCAAAGTGTAGTATCTGTTCTTATCAGCTTAATATCTGATACGATCCCCATGTGGGATCTACGATATTAATCTGATTTTTGGACTATGGCGAAGTGCTAGGGGCTTGCTCCACCTTTGCCGCGGATCGGCCCGGTATTGCAGTACCTCCGGGATCAGTCCACTCCCCCCAGGGGAGGTATAAACTCTCATCATAGTTGCTATGCTGCCTAAGGCTATGTTCTTAGGTGTCATCTGCCCTCGTGCTCTGGCGGGATCAGAATGTTCTTCCACGCTGACCACACGTTGCAACACACCACTTCTGCAGGGAGCGGAGCGTGCAGTGTACATAATTGTAATTTATTTGCACTATGCAAGATGTAAAATAAAGAAAGTTTGCCGGAGATCGACATTCCATCTGCAGTAGATCAGTTCACCTTTGCCGTGGATCGCCCCGGTATTGCAGTACCTTCAGGGTCGGCCCCCTCCCCCAGGGGAAGAATAAACACTCGTTATAATATTATACTGTGGATCGGGGAGGTATAAGATCCGTGTGAGTGTCTTGGCCTTGCACGAGTCGGCTTATAATGAATCATGGCTCGTGTAATCAGGGGTGGAGTCATTACAAAAGTTGTGTTTTCGAATACTTTAAAATCCAACGAATACGAATTTTATACACTGAAAAGGTTTTTTGATCAAATATAAATACGAATGCTTCTTGAAAGTATTCATGAATACTTTTCATTGAAAAATACCTTCATGACTCCGGAAGACGCCGCACCACTGTACTCATAATATTCCATGGACAATAGTATAGTAGAGAAAAATTCTACAATAAGCCTGTATCAATCTGTACCCTCCACACCGGCCAGTGGCAACTTAGTGAGTCAGACTCCAGACGCTGCGCTGCCTGTCTGCGAACTTGTTACATACGCCAACGAGCAAACAGTACATAAAAAAAGGGGCTTTTCCTTTTTCGATTGGTGACTCCTCTGTGCTTTTTTTATTATTATTATTTTTTTTTTTTTCGGGGGGGAGTATTTCGTTAGGGATATACCCCAAGACATGTGAGTTTCGTCTTCACTTCTCCCCGGCTCCCGCACTACGGGGCTCAAACCATGCCCCGCCATAGCACGTAAAGGGTTAATGTAGTTTTACTTCGCCTCCTCATGCAGAACTTAGAGAGCCATGACCAGGACCTCCAACGTTTCCGCGAGAAGTACAGCATCATTAGCAAAAACAAGATCAGTGGCCTTTCTTGATGTCCCCAACAGCTGCTAAGAAGAAGAGTGTATCAAGACACCTCCATCCGAAATTGACCTCTTTTGGCTACTCTTATCTGTTTTCTGTTGTGGGAGCGGCAAGTAGCGGGTTTTTTATTTTCAGTTTTGTTGCCCTTGAGCCGGCTCTTTTGTTGTAAAAAGAATTACTATTGAAATGGCTCGCCAAAGACAATTTCAGGAAGTTTAACACACACACACAATTTTTTTTTCATCTTACAAAGTAAAACAAGTACAATGATGTCGATGAGCGCACGCACAAATTGAATTTGCCTCGCGACAGTCTCAACCAACAGTCTCTCATTATGTCAGTCATCTCATTATGGCAGTCAACATCGTTTTCCTCTTAACGGCTTCTTGGATTCAACCGGCATGTTTTGCTACACGAAGTTCAGTAGTTTCACGGAGCGCTTATATCATTTTTGGGGATGAGCTTCAGGATGTAGTTGTGATTTAATTATGTGTTCTTGATAGTACGAGTGTCTAATTTTCTCTGGAACCCCCCAGTCTCGTGTATTATTATTAGTTTCTTCTGATAGACGGTCTTATAATAGATAACTACTACACAAAGTAACACAAAGGAAGAACAAACAACAGCAGACCTGCTGGTCCTTACGAGGTTGTTTGTGACAAGCTACACTAACTATCTAATCAAAGGTGGAAGATGAAGGACAGCAAAGGCGAAGGCTCCTCCCCACCCACCCCAAAGCTGGCAGGAAAGGAAAAAGAACCATGCAGCATGGAAAAACTGCATGGAATTTATGTAGGAAAGAGGAAAGAACTACCATTACTGCTACCACTAACCGGGCGATAAAAGCGGACAAGGACACCAGTATTCGAAAGAATTTAACGTTATTACGACAATGAGTAATATCTTAGTTGCTGGTTGGATTCAAAACACTTGTCTAATCTATTCTTGAAGGCCGTAACTGTTGTACTATCAACAACATCACAAGGTTGAGAGTTCCAAACATTAACTCGATTGAAGAAGAAGTGTTTAGCTTCGTGCGACGAGAATCTTTTCCACATCTTCAAATTGTGATTTCTTCTTGTTCTATTTGATCGATCAATTGTAATCTTCCGCATTAATATCACTGAATCCTTTGAACATTTCAAACACTTCTATTAGATCGCCTCGCATTCTTCGTTTTGATAGGCTGAATAAATTTACTTCTTTAAGCCTTTGTTCATATGACAAATTTCTCAACCTAGGAATCATCTTTGTTACTCTTCGTTGGACCCGTTCCAACTTTTCTATGTCTTTTCTGTAGTAGGGAGACCAAAACTGTACACAGTACTCTAGACGGGGTCGAACCAACGAATTATACAGTTTTAATATTACTTTTTCCGATTTATTATTAAAGACTCGTCCGATGAAGCCAACTAATTTGTTTGCAGTTTTAACTACCTCTGAACAATGCTGACCGGGCTTTAAATCGCTTGATATAGTGATTCCAAGATCCTTTTCTTTACTTACTGCAGAAAGTTGTTGGCCATTCATTACGTACCGAACGCGATTGTTATTTTTTCCTATGTGCAACACTTTACATTTGTCAACGTTAAATTTCATTTGCCATTGATTGGCCCAACGTGCAAGTCGATCTAGATCTGATTGTAAAGCTTCTTCGTCGAGTGTCGCAGTTACTTTACTAGCAATTTTTGCGTCATCAGCAAATTTTGATACTTTGCAAGTGAGCCCATCATCGATATCATTAACATAAATTAAGAACATCATGGGGCCAAGCACTGATCCTTGAGGTACGCCGCTTTTGACATCGAGCCAGTTAGATGTAACACCGTTTAAAACTACTCTCTGTTTCCGCTCAGAGAGCCAGTCCGCAAGCCAATTGTGAATGTTACCCGAGATACCGTGCGCCAGTAGTTTGCTGAGCAATCGTTGGTGGGGGACCTTATCAAATGCCTTTTGAAAATCCAGATATATGATATCTACTGATCTGCTTTCATCGAACACCCCAAAAATATAGTGAAAAAAATCAAGTAAGTTAGTCAAACACGAATTATTGCGAATTATTTATTATATTATTTTCTTCGAAGAATTTCACCATATTGTCGCGAATGATAGTGAAACAACAACAATAAAACCCTCCACCCGAAGTATGGCCTGCATGTTGAGACCGTAGTTGTGTATAGCAACGGGAGGCTGGAGTGGCGGCAGGTTTGCGGGCATGAAGGGCGCGCTTGTTGTCTTGATGACAGAATTAGCCGCTTCCGTCAGTGTGTCGGGAAAGGACGTCCTACAGTAATCAGTTCCACTATGCGCTGCGTGGAGCAGCAGCCTGCCAAGGGGACAGGAGGCCCCGAGGCAGCAGGCCAGCATGTGCAGTTGGCGCCGCGGCCTTCTAGCTCGGATGTGACCCGCCTGTTGGTGTTCAGCGCGAGACAGTTTGGCGGAGATTCTGCTGCGATGTGGCAACTCTGGTTTCCCTTCAAAACGCATAAATCTTTCGCCTTTTACTAAAGATTTCCGTGGAGGGGAACAACTCAATGAGTCTTATATAATTTTTTCTTGGCCCACTTAGTGGGCCTGATATTACGCCATGAATATATACCAATTAGCCTCCGTGTTAAAAGGTTTAATCCTTCAACACACAAATGGAAGATGCCAGACTGTGTAAATTGTATCCCTTGTGTAACCTCATGTTAATTAGATAGTCTTGTAGAGATTTAGTGTACTAGGTTCAACCCAAAGTTTAATAATTTCTTATATCCTTCCCAGTTTCAAATAGTCTGCAGTCAAATACTAAATAGTCTGTGGTAGGGAAGGGGGAACCGAGTACTGCCTGCAAACCGAGTAGTTCGGATTTGATTACTTTTCAAAACCGAGTACTGAATGATTACTTTGCTCTGTCGACAAGCTAACGTCTTCTATTACTGGCCCGGTGTGGTGTCATGAGACATCTGGGTATCGTGAGACATCCCATCCTGAATACATACATGAATTTCCACACAATACCGTGTCTTTCGTCGACTTCTTGTCGAGATCTGTCCCACCCAAGTTTGTTTATTTTATTATAAAAGCAAATGATGACGCATGTATGTATATAACTAGGATATCAACAATCACCCAGATCACGAGAATCCAGATCTCGGTGGTGAATAGAACGCGGGTTCTCCAGCCAGATCAGTGATCTAAGACGGATCCTTGTTAATAGAAGAGGGATGGCAGTCATATCACCTGGCTAGAAGGAGAGGGGGGGGGGGTTTAGAGGGTTGCCAGAGATTAAAATTGTTCATATTCGTCTGAGAACAGATAACATTTACGTAGACTGCTGAACTATAATGTGACTTACCAAATTACTTACTCCTGCTCTATTAGACCATCGTCGATCGATCGATTGAATCCCCCTAAATGTTCAGTTACTCTTTCAAAAGTTTTCTGTTTAGTAAATAACTTAATGGTATTCTCAACTAAAACGTTTTCTTCATTTTTCGTCACGATTAAGTGGGTATTACTCACAAATATGTATATTATTTACCTATTGATTGTGCTATGTAGTTGTCGAGTAATGGGTAGATTCCCGATAAATTCTTGTTTGAGCTGCGATCTTGTGTTGGACGTGCAAGCCTGTGTTTGCCGCTTCTGGGGCGTAGAGGGCGTGCTTTTAGGTGACAGGTCTCTGGCGTCCGACGGAGACATCGTTAGACGGTTTTGGGTGTCTTGAGCACTCATGCGGGGTTTGTTTAACTTTTTCTGACAATATCCCTAATATGAATTTTGATTTAGGGCGGATCGTAGCAGCGCACCTGTAGTCAAGTCTCTCAAACGTTTTCTGTCCTGTCAGCAACTTCATGGTGTTCTCAAGTAAATGCTTTTGCAAAGTTCGCCTATGGTAGGTTTAGACTCAAGTATATGCTTTTCCAATTAACAGTTTCACTTGATGTTTTTTTAAGGAGTAGATTCTCGGAAATCTTGTTTGAGACACGAATTAAATGTCGGGATGATAAACCTGTGATGGTTTGTTCTGGCGGTAGAGGGCGTGCAGGCAGGCAGCGGACCTCACTTGGCCCATGGAACTCTTTTTACATTGTTGATTCATGTTCTCACTTGAAGAGCTTTATAATGTTTTTGACAGTAATAAAAATCAGAATTTTGCTATTATTCATAGGGTAGTAGCGTCCGCCTTAGTGATTGAAGAATAACTTACTTGTTCATAAGGAAGAGTTTGTGGAGCGCGCTTGTAGAGCCTGCGGTGATGTGGGTGGCAGGGTTTGGCGTGGAATGTGTTCAGTTTCACACGTTGAAACATATAAAATTTTGGCAGCGGGGGACATCCCGCCTAACCTACATAAATATATGCTAGGTAGGAATATAAATGAAATGTGCAGAAACACCTGTCAAGGTTTCATTTGATGTTTAAATGTGCCATGTATGTACTACTTACTTTACTTTCCACTCCCCCCTCTTCTTCCCTTCCCCTTCTTTTCTAAAAAAAAAAAAAGGGGGGGGGGGGCTAACAGGGTATTAGGCTTTATTAACAGGACGGTAACCAACAGGAGTGCTGAAGTCATCCTCAGACTCTATTTAGCGTTAGTTGGGCCACACTTCGATTATGCTGTCCAGTTTTGGTGCCCCCACTACAGAATGGACATCAACTTGCCAGAATCAGTTCCGAGGAGAATGACCAAGATGATTCAGGGGCTGAGGAACCTCCCATATCAAAATAGGCTGAAACATCTAAACTTGCATTCACTAGAAAGACGAAGAGTGCGGGGAGATCTGATAGAAGTATTCAAATGGGTCAAGGGTTACAACAAAGGAGATATAAGTAAAGTACCGAGAATTAGGCTGTGTTTACACCAAGCGAGTCGCGTCGTGTCGCGTCGCGTCGCCTCATGACGATTCATGACGTATCATGAATCGTCACCCCAGTTATAACACTGATTTATATGGGTTTTTGAAAGAAACCGTTTACACCGGATGCGTCGAGTCACATCACGTCGCGTCGCGTCGCGTCGAGTCACATATAGGGCTGGACCTATTTTTGACGTCAGTCACAGCGAGTCTGCCGTGGTGTGTTCAAGCATACTGATGGAACTCCTAATCAACTTAGTTCAAGAGCCCCCTGCTATATATGATTCCAGTGACCCTAACCACCGAGATCGTGATGTCATCGCTGCTTTATGGAAAGAAGTTTTCAGTTTTACGTATCATCCTGAAGCATGCACACCATCCACTCAACCATTCATACATATGTACATACAATGCACACTGTGTTGAGATTGGGGCCTATCACAAAGCTATGTTAGTAGGACAAGGGACAAGGGGGAGTGGGTATATTCATATACTTAATATGTATATTTTCAATATTTGTAAATAACAATGTACACCATTCATATAGTATCCGTTACGTTCAGTCATACTCAAGCATACGCCAAGAAATTATACCCGTCACATAAAACATGAAGTAAATCATAACTCGCTGATCCCTTCTGGGAGGAAAGCGGCTCACCCAGACACACGAACATCAACTTAATTATGATAGAAAAAAAAACTGCAAGAAAAGAACTAAAAAGAAAAGAAAAAGAAAAGGATTTGAAAAACGCCAATAGAAAATAAAAGAAAGTAAAAGACCAATGGAAAACAAAATAAATAAGATAAATTAATTAAAAAAAAAACGAAAACATGCATCCATTCTTCATGAAATCAAATGGGTCATTGAGTACTGACTTGACTCAGGTTGACGCAGTCGGTGTAAACGGAGTTGCGTCAGTATGAATCGCCTCAAATGACTTGACGTGACTCGACTCGACGCGACTCGCGTGGTGTGAACGCAGCCTTAGCCAGCAGGATAGAACACGCAGTAATGGATTTAAATCAGAAAAGTATAGATTTAGGAGAGATATAGGCAAGCATTGGTTTTGTAATAGGGTGGTGGGGGAATGGAATAGACTCAGCAATCACATAGTTAGTGCTGGGACGATAGCTTGTTTTAAGAGTAGACTGGATAGCTACATGGATGAGGATGGCAGGTGGCAGTGAGGTGTGGGTGCAGTAAGGAGACGGTACTGGAGCGTACGCCCGTAGGCAGTAAATTTCCGGGTCAAAGATTATAAATTATATTTTTCAGACTCCATCATGATAAAATGAGCAACTTTTCTTCAATAAATTTTCCTGTACGTTGCACCAGTAAAAAGTTGGAATTTTGGGGGAATCATGGAATTGAAGCCAAACGGTCAGTCCAAATAAAGATCTGATTTTACAGTAGAGTTATAAGGATGCTTTCCTACAATTTTTATTCAATGCCTACAATTTTTATTCAATGAGATTCATTCAAAAATTTTTTAAAAATTACAAAAATTATTTTTCGAATTTTACTGCAACTTTGGCTCTCTGTAGGCAGTAAATTTGCGGTTCAAAGATTATAAACTATATGTTACAGACTAATCGTGATAAAATGAGCAACTTTTCTTCAACATTTTTTTTTTCTGTACGTCACACCAGTAAAAAGTTAGAATTTTGGGGAAATCTTGGAATTCCAGCGAAATGCGACAACCTTTAAAACTTATAACTTATAAAAAATAAAAAATAAACGGATTTCACGGCAGGGTGTGTCAGAAAACTTTCTGTACAACCCCTTTTATGACGTATTCTCAGTTTTGAAATTAATTTTCCGCTGAGTTTTGCGTTCAAGGGGGATCTCCAGAGAAAACTATTGCGGTCAAAGGGGGTTAAGTTGCAAGACAAGCAGCATACATTGCATATGAGGGCTTTTCTTCGGGAGTGCTGACGCCCCTCCTTGCTCTTCACTCCTACAAGAGTGTTCGGTGTTGACACTGACTCATCACTGCATATACTTTCATCTTGTAACTATGGTAATTTATCCATCGTCGGCATAATTATACATGTTGCATTATGTAAGATGTAAATAAATAAAGAAGTCAGTTTTCTCTGAAAATGCTGCCCTGCAGTTTAGTTACTCTTTCAAAAGTTTTTTGTCTAATAAGTCACTTATGGTATTCTCAGCTAAAAAGTTTTCTTCATTTTTCGCCCCGATTAAAAGTGGGTATTGCTCACAAACACATATTTATTATCTCTTGATTGTGCTATGTGGTGCTCGTGTAACCCGGGTAGATTCCCGAGAAACTTGTTTGAGCCGTGACCTTAGTGTAGGAGGTGCAAGTCTGTGTTTGCCGCATCTGGGGGACGTAGAGGGCGTGCTTGTAGGTGACAGGTCTCTGGCGGCCGACGGGGCCGTCTTTAGACGGTTTTGGGTGTCCTGAGTGTCGTGCCGTTCATGGGCACTCTTTTAATTAATTATGTAGGTTCATTATACCTCAAAGTAGAATTAATTGTTGATCATTTAAACCACAGAGTAAAATTAGTAGTTTATTCACCCGGTCTTATAAGGCACCATTATCGCACACAGGATCATCACCTGCCCAAGTAATATAGGTAACGCGACTTAAATAATGTTACTTGAGGTAATTATTGTTTAGAGATTCTGATGGTGAACTAAGGGTCGTAGGACAGGGTCCACTTATTAGAGGTTAGCTTACGTATCTTACATCACTAATTACACTTGTAAATACCATGAACACAGGTTAACATTAACACCTTAAGCTAACATGCACACATGGGAATAATTGTTTCCACCCACACGGGGAAACACAGACTCCACCATTCCACACCTTAATAAATTAAACTAGTGAGTGTTTGCGCTTATTCATTGTTAATTACCCCTGAGAACGACACACATACCACCCTTTCGGCCTCTCCTTCCTTCTTCTCTTCAGTCTTCACACACCCTGCCATAGGCAATCTCCCACAATGCAGCTTCAAAAGTGTTTACGGCTGCGTGCTGGCCTTGGTCTTGGCGACGCCCAGCTTCCCATCTCTCAGGTTTGCCTTTGGCGCACCTGAAAGGGGCGATGTCGCTCGTGAGAATCCAGTTTCAGTTATAGTATTATAGCCAAAGTGAGTTGAACACCTTGAACAGCTCTCCTCACCTGAAAGGGACGATGTCGCTCGTGAGAATGAGCTTGCTCCCACAATCTAGTGCGAGGAAGGGGCGTTAGTCTCGGCCCCAAAACGTCTTGGTGTGACGTCACGGAATGACAAACTGGTTGCAGGTTAGGCCTGCTTGAGACCTGAGAGGTGGTAGGCCTCCAATATCAATATAGGGTCACTGGTATTTTATTTCCATTATAAATATTTACCGTTCTCCCGCAATAATTAAAAGAAGGCAGATTGACCACTTTTGGCAACGATCGATACCCTGTTTTGACCCCTGACACCTCTGAAATTTGTTGACACTACTGATTGTAGGGGAGATATGGGACCTCTTTGTTTCAGCACCCATCTCTTCCTCTCTCTCTCTCTCTCTCTCTCTCTCTCTCTCTCTCTCTCTCTCTCTCTCTCTCTCTCTCTCTCTCCTCCCATACTTTTTTTTTCTCGTTGTGGATCTCTCTCTCTCTCTCTCTCTCTCTCTCTCTCTCTCTCTCTCTCTGCCATGAGAAACCCACATACATATATAACTGGTTGTGCAAACATCCCAGGTTAACTCTATTTACATGAGCACTCCTGCGGTTTTTTTTTAACTATTTCTGACAATAACCAAAATCTGAATTTCGATTTATGGCGAAAGGTAGCAGCACACGCTCTGTTGCATAAAAAATAATAAATAGACAAATAAATAAATAATAAAAGAAAGTTAAGGGTTTTTCCTTTTTCGAGTGGTAATTCCTCCGTGCGTTTACCGTGTAAATTATGTATCCAAGTATGTGCATGTAATGGATGCAAATTACGGGCATCATAAATGTTGTATAGTACAATAAATTAACCTCTGCAAAAAAAAAAAAAAAAAAATCACTCATACCGGATACAAGAGTGATTTCGGTGTTCACACTGACTCCCATCACGCTACAATAAGCTCAAATTTTCAAATATGATCTTTAGCAGCAAGTTTCTTTGGAAATATTTACCTGTAGTCAAGTCTCTCCTCAAACATTTTCTGTCACGTCATGAACTTGATGGTGTTCTTAACTAAATGTTTTGTTATTTTCATCACGAGTAAAGTTCGCCTATGGTAGGCTTAGACTCAAATATATGCTTTTTCAATTAACAGTTTCACTTGATGGTTGTTTAAGGAGTAGATTCTCGGGTATCTTGTTTGAGACGCGAATTAAATGTCGGGATGATAAACCTGTGTTGGTTTGTTTTGGCGGTAGAGGGCGTGCAGGGAGGCAGCGGGTCTCACTTGGCCCATGGAACTTTTTACATTATTGATTCATGTTCTCACTTGCAAAGCTTTACAATGATTTTGAGAGTAATAAAAATCTGAATTTTGCTATTATTCGGAGGGTGGTAGCTTGCGGCTTATTGATTAAAGACTAACTTATTTGTTCATAAGGAAGATTTTATAGAGCGCGCGTGTGAAGCCTGTGGTGATGTGGGTGGCTGGGTTGCTGCGGTAAGCATACTTACCTGGCACAGGAGATACCGTGATCATGAAGGCGGTTTTCCCAGGGCGAGGCCCGCCATTGCACTCCGGCGGTGCTGACCCCTGCGATTAACCCAAATGTGGTTAACTCGAGTGCGAAATTTTTGATAGCGGGGGATTGCGTTCGCGCATCCCCCTAATAACCTCATGATGTAGTTAGTATTGGTGGGTGGGTACTATGTACTCAGCATCCCTCCAGGAGAATAAAGGATAAGCCGGACTGGAGACGGCTGAGTGGAACCTGCCGAAGTATCATGCCAGAAAGCAAGGTAAAGTTGGGGTAGTAGTAGTAAATTTATTTTTATCCCCTTGGTCTCCTTCACTCAAGGTTTTATAATGCTAAAAGCATCGTCGCGCTTCTTGAAGTCACCCTGTGTCCATGTCTCAGCCATACAATAAGACAGGGAGCACAGGTGACTAATGATTCGAGTTTTTGTACACTTGCATAGATATCAACAACGCCATATACCTTCTTCAAAGATTTACCCCTAGTATCACTAGGTGAACGAGGCCTTGTCCGAAGACTGCCCTTTAAGAGGGAAAAGATTGCTCCCTCCCTGCACGGGGGAGCACGGTCCTTTGCCAAAGGCGGCCCGTAGCAGGGTGCCGACAGACCGACTCTATCGGCGATCAAAATCTAGCCGACCAAATCGGTCTCGACGAGGACTGGCGTGTCTCTGTCATATACCCATGTCGACCGAGTCCATAACACCGTGGGCTAGGCCAATCTTTCGAGTGTGGCAAGACTTGTTGCACTATGTAAAATATAAATTAATAAATAAAGTGTGCGTGTGTGTGGAGGATGCTATGCACTACACTGCCAAGGTATGTGAAAGTTTTAATGACCTTGACTTCCTCACTACATACATGAACAGACTAGACTGTCGCCCAGGAAGCCTCCAAATGACTGGATCTTGGTTTTAGCCCGGGGGTCCTTAATTCAGTTTTACTTCGCCTCTTCGTCCAGCACTTAGAGAGCCATCGCCAGGACCTCCAGCGTTTCCGCGAGAAGTACAACATCATTAGCAAAAACAAGATCAGTGACCTTATTTGATGTCGCCAACAGCTGCTATGCAACGATTTTGATCAGCAACTTTGCCTAATACCCAATCCGTTTGTAAAAAGTGCTGAACTGTCCAGCCTAAAAGCCGGACTCTGCAGTCACCATATTTTTTATTTCAGCATTATGTATCTCGTTCGATCTGGTTCGTTTTCTTGTCCTGTTTATATATATATATATATATATATATATATATATATATATATATATATATATATATATATATATATATATATATATATATATATGCCGCTGGACGAAATAAAATTATTGTTATTATTATTATTATTATTATTATTATTATTATTATTATTATTATTATCATAGTCCTTGCAGCAATCCCACTTGGCTGCAGAATGTCCCAGAGTGCCTCACGATGCACTGATTCAAAATCCTTTTTGAAACTGACAGACTGCAAGTAGCTCCTGTCGAAACTTGAGTTGGCATTCCACAGGGACGTAAGCGGTAGGATCCGGTCATTTGTTTGCTTGGAGATCTATAAAACTTAAATTAGCAAGTGAGAACGACTTCGCATCCCCTTTCCAGATAGGGATAACCAGCCCCCATTATTTCCAGTTAGAAGGAATAGCACTGGACTGCCGTATATGACAGACAGCACTGCATGCTACCATGGATCATGGCTTTACCCTCATTTTTCACCATCGCTGATATTTTAGACCCCAGCTACCGTCCCACCCTTGAACTTCCTCTTTTGCTGATACATCAATACGGTCATCCAGGTATTTGAGCGTCTTCGTAAAGCAGCTCCCGCGCCGTGCTGGGCATCGCTGATGAGTTGTTGTTTTCCCAGGATGCTTTCCATTACTATTGAAATGGCTCGCCAAAGACAATGGCCAGAAGTTTAAGGTCGTTTGTGAATTCCCAGTCCTCCTTCACACACACGCACACAAACACTTTATTTATTTATTTATTTACATCTTACATAGTGCAACAAGTACAATTATGTCGACAGTCTCAACCAACAGTCTCTCATTGCACTTTATGGCAATCAACATCGTTTTCCTTTTTACGGCTTCTTGGATTCAACCGGCATGTTTTGTTACACGAAGTTCAGTAGTTTCACGGGGCGCTTATATCATTTTTGGGGATGAGCTTCAGGATGTAGTTGTGATTTAATTATGTGTTCTTGATAGTACGAGTGTCTAATTTTCTCTGGAACCCCCCCAGTCTCGTGTATTAGTCAGGGTTGGATCAAATACTGATTTTTTATAAGTCAAATACAAATACAAATAGTTTTGTTCGGAATTCCAAAAATACAAATACAAATACAAATACTTTTGTTCGGGATTCAAAAAATACAAATACTTTTATTCCTGAATCTAAAAATACAAATACTTATATTCCTGAATCTAAAAATACAAATAAAAATACAAATACTCCTATTTCAGATTTCAAAGATACAAATAAACATACCCCTGAAATTATGCAAAAAAATATGAAAATACTTTTTTCACAAGTTTACACTTCACATATCATAATTGCATTTTATCATCATTAATGCTCGGAAGGTTTCCGGGCCGAGTTTTGCTCGCTCAGGAGTGTAAAAATTGCCTGCCTTACTAAACACCCTCTCGGATGGTGCCGACGTTGCACAGCACCATAGAATATTCTTGGCCTGCATGTTGAGACCGTAGTTGTGTATAGCAACTCCTCAAAGATTTATCCCCTAGCATCACTACGGGAAACGGGCCCTTGTCCTAAGTGCAAAAATGCTCCCTCCCTGCGCGGGGGAGAACGGGCTAAGCCGATTGGCGGCCCGTTGCAGGATGCCGACAGACCGCGCGCCTCAGACCAGCGCCAGCGGCTGCCGCCCATCCTGCAGGAGACTGCCGGCCCCTGAGGCAGTGTGAAGCCAAGGCCGCCCTCACGGTCCGACACCCCCCGACACAGGTCCTCCTCGAGGTGCTACGGGCGGCACCTCCCCCACGGTGACCAACGCCCGCACCCTACAGCCGGGCGACGTGAGCCGCGCTGACAGCGCTGCCACGACACCACGCCGCTAGCCTGCACCGCCACCGAACACCCCCGACAGCGGCGGGCCGATGCCCGCTTTCTCCCATATTGTTTCCGTGTATTTATTATGTATCAGTGCATGTGCATGTAATGGATGCAAATCACGGGCATCACAAATATTGTATAGTTGCACAATAAACCTCTACAAAAAAAATGCCGACAGACCGACTCTATCGGCGATCGAAATCTAGCCGACCGAGTCGGTCTGTCGACGAGGACTGGCGTGTCTCCTATAGCAACGGGAGGCTGGAGTGGCGGCGGGTTTGCGGGCATGAAGGGCACGCTTGTTGTCTTGATGACAGAAATAGCCGCTTCCGTCAGTGTGTCGGGAAAGGACGTCCAACAGTAATCAGTTCCAAAATCCAATAATTTCTGATGTCCTTCCTATAGTTTCAAATAGTCTTTGGTCAAATGCTCAAGTAGTCAGTGGTAGGGAACTAAGGGAAGGGGGAACCGAGTAGTTCCTGCAAACCGAGTAGTTCGGTTTTGATTACTCTTCGAAACCGAGTACTGAAGGATTACTTTGCAGCAGATCATACAGGGATGGCAGTCATATCACCTGGGAAGAGAGAGAGAGAGAGAGAAGGGGGGGGGGGGGGGTCAGAGGGTTGCCAGAGACGAAAAATTGTTCATAATCTTGTGAGAACACACACTGTCTAACGTGCCATGTGAAATTCAAACAATATTAAATTTTCTTCTTATTTTCAAAGAGCCACAGTACTTAATACCTGCTCGAGATAAACCAAAAGGGTCAAGGTCTACAGATGATATTAGGACATCTGTCGGTAGGTGAGGCAGCTTGCTATAGAATACACATAAACATATTCCGCGCCACCAGTGTTGCGCAGAATTCATGGTTTTCAACTGTGATGATGAGTTTCATTTCGCTGACTGAAGAAAAGTTACTTTAATGTTAATGTTAATGTAATGTTAATTACTCCTGCTTTATTAGTCAAGCGTCGATCGATCGATTAAATCCCCCCAAAATTTAGTTACTCTTTCAAAAGTTTTCTGTGTAATAAGTAACTCAATGGTATTCTCAACTAAAAAGCCTTCTTCATTTTTCGCCACGATTAAAGTGGGTATTACTGACAAACATACATATTATTTACCTGTTGATTGTGCTATGTAGTGCTCGTGTAACGGGTAGATTCCCGATAAATTCTTGTTTGAGCTGCAGTCTTAGTGTAGGAGTTGCAAGCCTGTGTTTGCCCCTTCTGGGGCGTAGAGGGCGTGCTTGTAGGTGACAGGTCTCTGGCGGCCGATGGAGCCGTCTTTAGATGGTTTTGGTGTCTTGAGGACTCTTGCGGGGTTTGTTTAACTTTTTCTGACAATACCCCATATTTGAATTTTTATTTAAGGCGGAGGGTAGCAGCGCTCAGGCCGGTGTCTACAGTGTAACAGTCTAGAGCATTAAGAATATTTCGTGGTAAGCGTGTGTGTTGCTGGCGGCGGTAAACGGGGCGTTCGGTTGGTGGGCGGTATCGCTTCTCGGCCTTTTGGCTAAGATCAAAGTGTAGTATCTGTTCTTATCAGCTTAATATCTGATACGATCCCCATGTGGGATCTACGATATTAATCTGATTTTTGGACTATGGCGAAGTGCTAGGGGCTTGCTCCACCTTTGCCGCGGATCGGCCCGGTATTGCAGTACCTCCGGGATCGGTCCACTCCCCCCAGGGGAGGAATAAACTCGATCATGATAATTGCCTAAGGCTATGTTCTTAGGTACCGCCCTCGTGATGTGGCGGGCTCAGAAGGCAACGTCACGGCTCCTGAAGATGTTGCAGACCGCTCCTCCTAAATGCTGACCACGCGCTGCAGCACGCCCTTCTGCAGGGAGCGGAGCGTGTGGTGTGACCTGACCGGACACTAGGGTGGCCCCCTGACACTCCCCCAGCGGCGGGCCACTGCCCGCTCATCAACATAATTTTAGATTATTTTCACTATGCAAGATGTAAAATAAAGAAGAAAGTTTGCCGGAGATCGGCCCGGTATTGATTACCCTTGCCTTAATGTTGGGTCCATGCTCCATCTGCCGTGGATCAGTTCACCTTTGCCGGGGATCGCCCCGGTAATACAGTACCTTCAGGGTCGGTCTCCACCCCCAGGGGAAGAATAAACACTCGTTGCAATGTTATACTGTGGATCGGGTAGGTATATGATCCGTGTGAGTGTCTTCGCCTTGCACGAATCGGCTCTTTAATCAATCACGGTTCGTGTAATCAAGGGTGGAGTGAATACAAAATTGTGTATTCGAATACTTCAAATTCCAACGAATACGAATCGAATTCTAATACACTGAAAAGGTTTTAAATCATATAGAAATACGAATACTTAATGGAAGTATACATGAACACTTTTCATTGAAAAATACCTTGATGACTCCGGAAGACGCCGCACCACTGTACTCACAATATCCCATTTGCAATAGGATAGTAGAGAAAAAAATCTGTAAAGCCTGTATCAATCTGGACAATCAGTGGCAACTCAGCGAGTCAGACTCCAGACGCTGTGCTGCCAGTCTGCGAACTTATTACATACACCAACCAGCAAACAGTGCATAAAAAAAAGAGAAAAATGGGTTTCTTTTTTCGAGTGGTAATTCCTTCGTGCGTTTCACTCATACCGGATACAAGAGTGATTTCGGTGTTCACACTGACTCCCATCACATTACATTTAGCTCAAATTTTCAAATATGATTTTTTCTTTATCAGCAAGTTTCTTTGGAAATATTTACCTGTAGTTAAGTATCTCCTCAACCGTTTTCTGTTAAGTCATGAACTTTATGGTGTTCTCAACTAAATGTTTTGTTATTTTATGATAGTATAGATTCTCGGGAATCTTGTTTGAGACGCGAATTAAATGTCGGGATGATAAACCTGTGTTGGTTTGTTTGTTCAGTGTGACAGATGAGCACTGAGGCCAACTTTACCTACCTTTCATTGGAGATTATTATTATTATTATTATTTTATTTTTTATGTTAGCCTTATTTTAGTTCACTAAGGAATGTGGATTTGTTAGATTTATTTAGTATTGCTACAATAATTGATTTTCTATTTACAGGGAAGGTAGCATATTCAATACTGCATTCTGCAAAATATACATTGTGCTATGTATTTAGTAAAGATTATTCAGTAATAATGACAAATAAGATCATCATTTAAAGACTAATAAATATGGAACACTAAATACTACAATGTAGGAAGCAGACACTATAAAAAAAGAATAATCAGTATTAGTTTCCTTTAAGCTCTCATTCCATTCTCCATCATATCAACTGTATGTATTTTATTCACCCGGGGAGATTTTGGTTATACTAATCATTGGGTATAGGCCAGCGTGGCCAGGGCAGGTTAGACTATATTTTCCAGGTTTGGTTAGGTAGTAGTAGTGAATTTATTTACTGTATTTACAAAAGTAGTGAATTTCTTTTCAACTTACATTGTGCAAACAAACAAATACAATTATGCAGCTGAGCAAAAAGAGGTGTTCCCTGTACCTCAGTGTCCATGTAGCACTTGTTCAGCGAGTCGGTTCCTGTGAAAACGTTTTGAGTGACAAGGAAGGTTGGGGTGAAAAGTCATCTTCGTCTCAGCGCCTATAAGCGGGGAGCAGGCCAAGCCGCAGAGGCTCTCGGCTGGCCCGGGGAGCCGCCCTTCCGGAGCTTTGGGATGCTGCGAACACTCCTGCTAGGATTTTTTAGCTTTTCCTCTCAGAGACATTGAGCCGAATTATATCTCTGGCGGCTGGTTGCGCCGCGCGACCCGTTGAGTAAAGAGTGACCGTCAGGCGAATGAGGAATATTTTGTGATGAGCGTGTGTGGAGCTGGCGGCGTCAGCACACACATACACACTTGTTGTATCATAATATTAACAGCAATAAAAATTCAATATACAATTCAGATTGAAAGTTATTTATGGTTTAGGCGTTGAAAACGGCGGAACTGCACAACAGCACAGACTGCGGTGGAAAGTTCTTTATTGTAGCTGACAACCATGGCAGAAAACCTGCGCTTTTCAGGGTAACTAAGTCTTTTAAATAATATGTTTTGCGAAAAATGTTGATTTGTTTGCAAATCAGTGCTTATGATTCCAAAATTTGCATATGATTATACAGCAAGTCCACTTTAGTTCCATAATTTATCCCCACAAGTCCCTCTCAACACCGGCTTGGGGTTATAATGCACACAGGTAATTTTTTCACCTGCCTCCTGTTGCGCCGTAGCGTATTGGGGGCCGCCGCGGCCCGGGGAAGGTATGATCATACTTCATAGGATCACTTCTATAGTATGACAGCCAAGTTCCCTGACCGAAACTTGGAGTGACCTCACGCCACGATGGCGAGGCTAAGTGTCCGGCCCTGAGCGGGAAGCTGCCCCGTGGCCTGGCCAGGGGCTTGAGGACCGTCCACCACCCGTTCGCGGGGCGTGGCGGGCCGAGCACAGGCTGAGTGGTGGAGGACTATAGAGGATCTTCCTTTTTTTTGATACTCCTCCCGCATGGGAGGAAATAATACCTAATATCTTCGTTCCCCCGAGCTATCTCTAGGCAGTTTTGGGTGTTTCGACTTTCAAGCACTCGTGCTTGAAATTTGATTTAAGGCGGAGGGTGGCAGCGCACGGCCTGGTGTCGGCAGTGTAACAGTCAGATCAGAGTATGAGGAGTATTTCGTGGTAAGCGTGTGTGTAGCTGGCGGCGCCGCGGTTGGTGGGATCTACGATATTAATCTGATTTTTGGGCTTGGTTTACCTTTCCTGCGGATCGGCCCGGTATTGCAGTACCTCCGGGATCGGTCCACTCCCCCACGGGAGGAATAAACTCATGATAATGTTATGAGGTGAATGAAGGAGGCATGATTCATGCGTTAGTGCTTGGGCTTTGCTTTGCACGGATCAGCTCTGTAATTTCGTGTCTCTGGGGTAGCCAGAAACGTGACATATATTATGCTAAGATGAGGGCCATATGCAGTGGGGTTGCTTCACCTTTGTCACGAGTCAGCCCGGTCGTCTCGCAACTCCGGGATCATTTTCACTTCCCCAGGGGTGAAAGAAACAAGATGAATACGGATATTAGTCCATCGTGTGTTGTTCACCACGGCCTGATCACGAGCTGGACTTATCGCTACCTCTCTCCCGATTAGTGCAAACTCAGCATAGTTGATCTGGGTATTGCTAGATGTGGGGGTGTGAGTGTCTAGAGAAAGTAACCTTGAAGCTGCATCTGTGATTTTTTTTCTTTAAGTGCCGATTCCTTCCCTGCGCTTCGCTCATACCACAAGTGTTTTCGGTGTTCATACTGATTCGTCACCTTATATATAGCTTCATTTTTTTCAAGTGTCATCTTTTCTTGATCAAGAAATACCTTTGTCCCATCAGTAACTTCAGGGTATGCTCAACTAAAATGTTTTGTTCTCTTTTCTTCATGAGTTAAGGGGCTCTCACACATTCCCGGTCCCGGTCGCGACCGTCCCCGACGACTCCCGATAAGCCGGTCACCGGTCGACCGGCTGTAAGATCGGGGATTGTCGGCGGTAGACCGCGAGTGAACACCTGTGTCTGACCTGGGGATTAGCAAGAGAGGAAGGAGGAAAACGAGGAGGAACAGGTAGGAGCGAGGGATGAAGAGAGAGGGAGATGAGAGAAAGGAGGAAGAGGAATGGGTGAGAGAATATATATATATATATATATATATATATATATATATATATATATATATATATATATATATATATATATATATATACAGTAGCTTCACTTCACCGCGAAGACGTATGTGTAGACATACCACACGTTTTATGTCACTTCATGAACTTGATGGTGTTCTCAACTAAATGTTTTGATATTTTTCATCACGAGTAAAGTTGGCCTATGGTAAGTTTAGACTTAAATATATGCTTTTCCAACTAACAGTTTCACTTGATAGTCGTTTAAGGAGTAGATTCTCAGGAATCTTGTTTGAGACGCGAATTAAATGTCGGGATGATAAACCTGTGTTGGTTTGTTCTGGCGGTAGAGGGCGTGCAGGCAGGCAGCGGCCTCACTTGGCCCATGGAACTCTTTTTACATTATTGATTCATGTACTTACTTGCAGAGCTTTTTAAAGTTTTTGACAGTTATACAAATATGAATTTTGCTATTATTCGGAGGGTAGTAGCGTGCGGCTTAGTGATTGAAGAATAACTTACTTTTTCATAAGGAAGATTTTGTGGAGCGCGCGTGTGGAGCCTGTGTGCTGTGTGCTGCTGCAGCGCGTCAGGCTGGGTTTCTGCGCCAGGGAGGAGCTGTACGACGGCTTCCGGGGGCAGGAGTGCGACCACTGCGGGAGAAACAGCCGCCACCCTCTGCTGCACTACCTCCTGTCCTGCCCGGCCACCGCCACCCTCAGAACACAGTCGCCAACACTCGCCCAGCCTGCAGGCGGCGTCCTCCTTAGCAGACGCGAGGCCAGGGCGGCCCATCTCGTCCGCCACACGCCCAGGGAAGTGATGCTGCGGGTGCTCAGGGCGGCACCCCCGCCCCGTTGACCTGACCTGCCCGCAACACGCTCACCACCACAGGAAGAAGTCTGTGAGCAGCACAGCGCCCACACCGACACTCTGATTCCCTCACCGGCGGGCTGGTGCCCGCTTTGCATATAATATTGTATATGTTTTTTTTTTTTTTTTTATTTTTTTTTTTTTTTATTATCATGTAATGTATGTGATTTATGTGCAATATACCTTTAACTGAAGAGTTCAGCCTTAGAGATAGATGAGACGGCAGTGTTGCCGTCAGGACTGAGGAGTGGAGGGAAAGATGAAGAAGTGAAGTTGGAGGAGATGTTTTTGGCTAGATGCCAGAAGTCACGGGAAGAGTTAGAGAAAGCAAGGTTTTGACATTTTCTATTAATGAAAGAATTTTTGGTTAGTTGGAGAATAGATTTGGCACGATTTCGGGCAGAAATGTAAAGTTCATAATTAGCATTAGTTTGAAGGCTCTGGTACCTTTTGTGAGCTACCTCTATATCATTGACAGCACGAGAACAAGCGTAATTAAACCAAGGCTTTTTAGCGTGAGGAGTAGAGAAAGAACGAGGAATGTATGCCTCCATTCCACTTCATGACATAATAACATGCTCTATAAATACAGGAAAAGTGCCCTTAGAGTGGAAGAGAGTGAACATTGTACCAGTTTATAAAAGTGGAGATAAAACTGAACCATTAAATTATAGACCAGTCTCTTTGACAAGTGTAATGTGCAAGATCTGTGAAAGTATAATAAAAAACAATGGGTTGAACATTTAGAAAAGGGAAACATGATAAATGAAGGACAGTTTGGATTTAGAAAAGGGAAATCGTGTGTCACCAATTTACTATGTTTCTACTCAAGAGCAATAGACGTGGTGCAAAAGAGAGAAGGCTGGGCTGAGTGTGTTTATCACAATTTGAAAAAGCTTTTTACAAGGTTCTGCACAAAAAGCTAATCTGGGAATTACAGAAATGGGGAGGAATGGGCAGAAAGGTCATTGAGTGGATGAAGGATTACTTAACCCTTAGAGTACGGGTGGCAAGATATTTCTATGGATGGTGTGCACAGGGAAAATTTAGACATTTAAAAGAGGTGGAAATGGTGTCTTTCTTCTTTCCAATAATTGTATACTCATCTAGTATATATGGTGGTGTAATAAAACTTCTCTCCTAATAAAATAAAAAAAAGTTATGACAGCCGAAAATATTGCGCATTTTCTTGTGGCCGTGATGCGTCGCGTGGAAGCACCCCACTCGCTCTCTCTCTCTCTCTCTCTCTCTCTCTCTCTCTCTCTCTCTCTCTACTTGCCCCCTTCTCCTCTGTCAATGTCACTACCGTAGCAGTCATCAGAGTCACTGTCACTTTGATTCTCCCGCGCTCTACTTCAGCCCAGAGCAGAAGAACTGCTTGACGCATCACGAGACATGCCAGGTGTATTCTGAACAAAAGTAGAAAATGATCTGTGGCCTTCGGTAGGCTGCGTTCTGGAGATGAATGAGTGTGTATGGATGCCAGATGCCTCCACCATTCTTCTGCGTCAAGAACTGGTGGTACATTTGAAACGCAGGGAGCGTAGAGTGATGATTATATATATGATCCCCGTACGGGTGGGGCGTGTGGCAGCGCACTTATATATACGATCGCCGTAATGTAAGGGTTAACAGGAAGAGAAATGAAAACGGTGATTAGAGAAGAGTTTTCAAATTGGAGGAGAGTAGAGATTGGAGTTCCTAAAGGCTCAGTTGTGGCACCAATACTGTTCATAATATATATAAACGATATCCCGATGGGTATAAAAAGTTATATAAGTCTTTTTGCAGACGATGCAAAGTTAATAAGAGAAGTGAAGACGGAGAAAGACTGTGAAGAACTGCAAAAAGATCTGGATAGAGTGTATAGATGGAGCCAGTTCTGGGAGATGAAATTTAATGCAAACAAATGCCATGTTATGGAAGTGGGGAAAAGTAAAAAAAGACCGAGGAAAACATACAGGATGGGAGAAGAAAACTTAAAGGTGGTACATGAAGAAAAAGATTTGGGAGTAACGATGCAAGACACATTATCCCCAGAAAAGCACATAAAAAAGTTATTTGGAGAAACCTACAGGATGTTGCAAAATATAAGGGTATCATTCCATTATATGGAAAAAGAAATGATGAAGAAAATAATAACAACACTAATAAGACCAAAACTTGAATATGCTGCAGTTGTGTGGTCACCTTACAAAAAGAAGGATATCAGAACGTTGGAAAGGATACAGAGAATGGCAACTAAAATGGTCCCAGAACTCTCAAATATGACGTATGAAGACAGATTAAGAGAGATGGACTTGACGACACTGGAACAAAGAAGGGAGAGAGGAGCATAGCTGGGCACGAAAACAGAAAACCTTATTTCCGGTACCCGATAACTGACAATGGACAACCTTATCGGTGATAACCGATATTTGTTAACTGAAGACACATATAGGTGATTACCGATACCCGATATAAATCCACAATTCCGATACTAGTTAGTGATAAGTCCGATAGGCGAAAACGATACTATATTGATATTTCAAATAAAAAACATAGATGAATTCAAATTTTCATTATCTGTATTTTAGAAAACTTCCAAAACCAGAAAACCACACGTTGACACGAACATATAGATGGTAATACTAGAAACACCTGAACCGGTGTTGTGCTGTTTGGCGTCCCCACCGTCAAAACAAACACTGGTCTCTCGTGAACTGGCCCATCACTACTTATTCAGTTATTCTTACTTATCACCATTAACACTTTAACAGTCACTTCAGTAAAGAAGCACTGAAGCACTGGGAACCAGAACACTGGCATTCACTCCGCCACTCGAGACCCAGCTGAGAGGCCACGCGCCACACCGCCACGTGGTAACACAAGCCGCTGGTCTCTGTTTGCGCTCTTTACAATGAGATCACAAATTTCAGGCAGTGAATAATCATTTTGGGGGCAAAGTTAAATGATTTTTCTCTTTGATATAGTGATTTTTGAGTCTAACAAAAAAAATAACCTAGTGTTTTAACGTTGATGATCTAAGTATGAAATCTCTTCACCGAAGATATTTCATACCCTGAAGATTTTTCATACAACACTGGGCGCCTGGGCCACGCATGCGCAGTAGGGAGGAGACAACGTTTTTTATGAGAGGCGGAAAAAAGTAGCCATTATCGCTAGTTTGGTTACAAAAGTAACGAAGATACCGATATAAACATAAATAAGTAGCGGATGGCCGATAACCCGATTTTGCTTGGGCATAAAGCGAGTGGCGAGGCGTCGGCACCTCACTTTCCTCACCACTCAAGCTACCACTATCGATTATATATATATTCTTTATCAAGGTCACTATCAAACAGGACAGCATGAGCATAGCTCCGTTCCTGTAAATCACAAGGTAAATACAACTAGGTAAGTACACACACCGCTGAGAAGCTGTATGAAAAAGACGTGGTCTGGGGAGTTCCCTCCTGGGTTGTGTCGTCTGCAAAAACTGGTTTGAGTTTTCACAGGGTCTGGGGGTGCTCTGAGTGGGCCCGTCTCCCATTTATAGCATTTAAACCTGGTGTAGGATGAGTGAGGAGGATGAGGGGTGGCAGACACCAAAAAGAAGAGGAAAAGGAACTGGAACAAGACAGAAAGTGCGAGAGGGAGCTGTGGGAGGTTGTGAGGATAGCGAAGAGGAATGTTATGAACATTTTGAGCCAAGCTTTTCTGGATTTGGTAATAAAGAATTGGCTCTGAACAGAAGTGTTGTTGATGGAGAAGAAATTAAATTTGTGGATCGGAAGAGTCAAGTTCATGGAGGAGGAAGATATGCAAGGTAAGAAGATGCACAGTGACTTACAGGCAAGAGTGAGAAGTCTTCAAGACAGGGAAAAAAACTAGTTCAGGAAAATGAGGAGTTGAGAGAGAAGTTGGCAAAATATGAAAAAATGATGAAGGAAGGACTAGGAGTGGTAAGAAAGGAAAATGAAGACCTGAAAGAGATAATGGGCAAGGAAGAAAAGAGAGTAAGGGAGGAAGTGTTGGATGAAAGGAAGACCTGGACAGTAGAACATGAAAAAGCTAATGTAGACTTCAAGGAAATAATTGAAAGACAACCGACAGAAGAGAAGGAAAATGTAGGAAAAGTAGTCAAAGTTTTGAGAAAAAAAAAAAAAATCTAATAGGGATGTGGTGGACAAGGAAAGTGTAATTATATTTGGAATGAAGGAAAAGAATATAACGTATAAACCAAAAAGGGAAAAGGAGGAACTGAAATTAGTAAAGGACCTACTGAAGAACCTGAATGATGAAGAACTGCAAAATCTGGAGGAGGAGGTGGAAGAAATCATTAGGCTGGGTCCTTACATAGAAGGTAAAACGAGGCAAGTTAAATTAAGACAAAAATCACAAGTAACAGGAAATATTGTATAGAATAACTAAACTAAGGGAAATAGATGAATGTGAGGAAATATATATGAATAAAAATAAAAATGAAGAAAGGAAAAAATGGAATGACCTGCAAGCAGAGGTAAAGGAGAAGAATAGTGCAAGAACAGAAGAGGAAGAAAATCATTTTTTTGGAGAGTTACGGGAGACAGGGTAAAGAAATGGTGTACTGTAAGGGAAAAGCCGAAAGAGAACAGAAACTAGACAAGACTGGAACAAGTAAGGGTTTAAGTGTGATGTATACCAATGTAGATGGGATACTATCTAGAAAACTGGAACTACAAGATTACCTAAAGGAAAAAGAGCCCAAGATTGAGTGTTTAACAGAAACAAAGCTAAAAGAGGTCATGCTAATAGTGTTTAATAATAATTACAATGTATGGAGGAAGGATAGGAAGGGTAAAGGTGGTGGAGGAGTGATGATAATGATGAGGAAGGAGTTATTAGTGAAATCAGTAGTATATGGAGAAGGAAAGGCAGAAATACAGTACCCTCTCGAGTTTCGCGCTGGCTTCATTCCGTAGGCATGGCGCTAAACTTGAGGATCGCGAAACTCGAGGTATTGAAATCCATGTAAAAGCGCTTATTGGTTCCGACCCGTGGAAAATAATGACTTTTTCCGACTTTACTTTCTTGTTATCACAATATTTTTTACTTTATTCCCTTATCTCAAAATACATAACTTGTTAATAGGCAGAGAATGGGAAGTAAGAACAGTTCATTTTTAAGCCGCAGTTGAAGGCGGCTGCCTTACAATTGGCTGGCAGTTCTGAATACACGCTTGTGATCCACGTGGTGTCATCTGCTTAAGTAAGGGCGGTCGCTCGCGATCAACCGTAGGACAATTAGATTTTCACCAATGGTATGAGGCTTCTTGATCTGCGTGATTTTTCAGAGCAATTCTGTATGAAGCCTCCAGCGCACTGCTTTGTTCTGACGGGCAAACTGACCAGTGGAATCAATGCGACTGGCCTTCAGAGCAGCTTCTTTTCACTTGAAGTAGTCCAAGCTTTTGTCCACCAGTTGGCTATGGTAAGACTCAAAATGAACCTTCAGTTTGCTGGGCCTCATACTTTCATGACTCAAAACCTTGGTGCAACTGTTGTACCTTGGGAGTCACAGCCAGGAGTGGAGCACATACAGACCCCCCCCCCCCCACTCCCAACCCCCCCGTCGCTATGATCTGACTGACTGACTGATTGTGGTTGATGTTTTCAGCAGCTGGCCACTTCACATACATGAAATAAATTATTTTCTCCCAAACCCTCCACAACCCCTCAAGAAACCCCAAACGACCCCCAGGTTAAGAACTGCTGATCTACACTATTTGGGCGGTCACAGCCATGCACGGCATGTCATTCTCGAGAACTTCCAACAAACCCACAAAAAAGGAGTTCCTGAAGGGGAAACCCCCCCCCCGATGAGCGTCGGCGGCACAGCCCCTGCATCGGCGCCACCCAAACAGCATTTTCACTAGAGCCCACGTGTGTGTGGCTGTGCCCATTGTGGCCCCAGGTTCCTCAATTGGTCAATTCTCACTTTCCACATGCTGTGCGGGACCCCTTTCCTTTCTTCCATCTCTTCTTTTTCAAAAAGAAGAGACTGAAGAAAAGAAAGGGGTCCCGTGCAACATGTGGAAAACAAGAATCAGCAAATTGAGAAGCCCAAACCCACAACAAACACAGTCACAAATCGGATCTTCGGTGATACATATAACATGGTGAGAAATATAGGCACAGCATTCCACTACATGGACAAAGAAATGCTGAAAAAATTAATAACTACTATGATCAGACCTAAACTAGAATACGCGGAAACAGTGTGGTCTCCACATATGAAGAAACACATAGTAAAACTAGAAAGAATACAGAGGATGGCAACAAAAATGGTTCCAGAACTGGAGGGACTGACATATGAAGAGAGACTAAAGGAAACGGACTTGCCAACACTAGAACAAAGAAGAGAAAGAGGAGACCTAATACAAATATATAGGCTATTGAGTAAAATGGAAGAAGTAGATAATGAGAAATTGCTACTAAGAGAGGAACATTCCAGCAGGAATACTAGAGGACATAGTAAAAAGTTGAGGAAGGGAAGATGCTCAAGAGACATAAAGAAATATAGCTTCCCACAAAGAAATACAGGTAACTCTCGATTTACGCGAGTATTGTGTCCTTGAAGAGGTCGCATAAAACAAAAACAATGTAAATCAAACAAGAGGTAGGTTTCTATCGAAAAATAGATATTCACTTCATTCAGTGAAGAGAGAGAGAGAGAGAGAGAGAGAGAATATCCATATCATCGAGACATCCACTCAGAAACTCTGCCTCACTCGTGTGAGGAAGAAATGAGGGACACCATGAGCGACTGGCTGGTATTGGTACCGGTACCAAGCCGTCTGGTACCGGTACCGAGCAGTCTAGTACTGGTGCCATACCATATAGCTGGTACCGTTAGTACCGGTACTGGTACTGGTACCTGCCCACCCCTATTGTTGAGTAGCGTGGCAGCGTGGGTACTGTATTGTTGTTCAAATGGCGCACGGGAAGAACTGAGCTCAGCTGTGTGGCCGCGGCGCCGTGTGAGTCCAGTTGCGTGAGACATCTGGTGGCCACTCCATAAAGTATCGTGTATAAGTGAAAAAACGTGTAAATTAAATATTTATTTGGATTTTGGACCCCGCGTTATTTCAAAAATGCGTAAACCAAACTCACGTAAATCGAGAGTTACCTGTATAGAGGTTTGGAACAGATTAAGTGAAGAAATAGTATCGGCGAAGAGTGTGCAAAGTTTCAAGGAAAAGTTGGATAATTATAGATACGGAGACGGGACCACACAAGCGTAAGCCCAGGCCCTGTAAAATTACAACTAGGTAAATGCAGGCCCCGACAAATACACCATTCAGGCGGTGCTGATGCAAAGGCCACGCCGCCAACATTCATCATCACCATCACCATCATCAGCCGCCTGTCAGCTGCTCAGGCCCAGTGCGCGGCCGGGGCTGTCTGCACACATGCACTTGGCCACCCGGATGGGTGGCCAAGTGCAAGATGTCGACGGTTTTTGATTTTCCCCATAAGAATAATGGTTCAAAGTTTGCGACCTGCAACGTCGACCTATTTATTGCAAATTTGGAGATAGTACTGTAATTAAGATAAAAAAACACTATTTAAGCCTCAAAGTAATTATTCAGTGACGCAATCACTCGTGTCATAAATGACACAAGTGTCATTTATGACATCATCATCCTACCAACACCACGATTCTGGTGTAACACAATGGGAATGACGATGATGATGATGATGACAGTTAAGGACAACCACCTGAGTTCCAAGTTAGTGACAGTTCTCAGCCGTAAGATTCTGTTTGGTCACAAGGCTCGAGTCACTCTTCCATCAGTCTAAGAGGAGGTGTGACGCTACACACATCAATAACAAGACCAGATGGAAAAGTTAAAGTTCACAAGATCAAAAGGTTCCAGTTAGGGGCAAGATAATAAGGCTCAAGTCACTCTTCCTTCAGCACAAGAGGACGCACTACACCACACTACTCTACACTGCACCAGCTCCATACAGACTTACACGTCACTACAACACTTGGGAATCTTTAGTGTGGTGCTGTGTCTACGATAACCTGGCCAGCCCAACACAGACAGTACGTACACTGGCGGCTGTGACTCTGCTCTCTGGTGGCTGTTGGGTTACTGACGCCGGTGGGGGCACTCTGCAGCCTCGCCCGGTGTGCCTTCATCTCCTCCAGCTTCTCGCGCCTGAAGAACCCTTTCTGTGAGGAGGGGAGGCTGTGTTAGTATGTGTATTTGTTACCACTAATGCAGCCAGACCTAAACATTCTGCATGGCAAGGGGAGACTTTGTTTATATATTAGTTATGCTGCAGCTGGCCCTGAGAATTTGGCATGGAGGGGAGACTTTGTTAATGTATCTTTGCAAAACTAAAGACACTTTCCCAATCTTTGCACAATATAGAGGCTGTCCCAATCTTGCCCACCCCTAGCCAGGCAGGAAAGGATGCTGCTGATTGGCTAGTGGCGGGCGGAATGTCTGAGGTCTCCTCCACCCACAACTCACGTAGGTTCACAAACTGTTCATGTTTCTTTGCATGGGTCACCTGTTACACGAGAAGCAGGTTTTGTTCACATCATTGAATCAAGTCGTGACTGTACAACTGTAACACGATTTCCAAAACTAGATAGGGTAAAAAATAAGTAATTGTGGTGAGTAAAACTGAGAGAATATCATTTAATGTCTATACCACTTATTGCACAGCCTTCACTGCCACCTCTTGTGTTGCAAAGCACCATCTTATGCAGGACTGTGTGTACAAAAAAATGTTATCTTCCTAACCTGATTCCATTACCAATGCAAATAACGATGACAAGTAACAAGTGGTGTAAACATTGTGTTACTTACTGAACTGGTCACCCTTATTACTTTATTTTTTGCCCTGTCTAGTTATGTAAACCATGTGATGGTTGTACAGTCACTGCTTAATCCAAGGATGTCTACAAAACTTGCTTCTCGTGTAACAGGTGACCCATGCAAAGGAATATGAACAGTGTATGAACCTACGTGAGTTGTGGAGACCCGGGCACTCCACCCGCCAACAACTGGAACCTGCAAGCTGACTGGTCTCAAGCTTACGTGAGGAACGTCGGGAAACTGTACTGCCACGGCCACTCAGAGGCAGTCCTGGCGGGAACAGGGTGAGGGAGGCACAGACCAGCACACCCTGCCTCCATGCAGCAGCAACAACCTTCCTGATGCTGTCACCACTGTGGCCTTGTGTCACTGCATGGGCCGTCTGCTTCTCTCTCAGTCAGCATGGTGAGGGAGGCACAGACCAGCACACCCTGCCTCCATGCAGCAGCAACAACCTTCCTGATGCTGTCACCTCTGTGGCCTTGTGTCACTGCATGGGCCGTCTGCTTCTCTCTCAGTCAGCATGGAGGCAGCAGGGGAGGGAGGCACAGACCAGCACACCCTGCCAACAAGGTCAGGAAGAGTTGAGACTGTTGCTGCTGACCCAAGTATTGCCTTGGCAGCACCACTTCTGACATGTTCATGTTCCTCCATTAAATATTCATATTTTCCTCTATGCTATTTCTTATCAATTTTCACTAAGTAACAACTTTCCTGGACAATTTCAGTCGTCCTTGCATGGCTGTGGTGTTCAGAGCTGTTTATTCCCTCACATACTTGTTCACTGTTTGTTGGGGACACAGCCCAAGGGAGGGGGATGGAGCATCATTGTCAGGCAGCCCAGTGCGGGCCAGGGCTGACCAATCCCACCAACAGCTGAGCTAGTTAGTGGCTGCGGTGGCGGCACAGTCGCCGGGCCGCCGCAAGAGGAGGCTATGCTTTCGTGAATATTATCCCCTATTTTCAACAATAAATAGTCCTTAAATTAGATTTTGAAAGCGTTTCCATGATTGTTGAACGTTTGTTGAAAAGATATATGAAGAGCTAGTGATGTTTGATAAGTTAGGTAATGATATACTGGCACGGTACTAAAACAAATCTTTACCGCAGACACATTTCAGAAGTGGATCCTCATCCTGGTCACTACAACTACTGTAGGCAGACACACTTCAGAAGTGGATCTTCATGTGCTTGGCAATGTCTCTCTTTGTCTTAAAGAGCTTTCCACAAACATCACACTTGAACTCTCTAATGCCATAGTGCCTGAAGACGTGTCGATTGAGTGCCTGCTTCCCACTGAACCTCTTCCCGCACTCTTCACACTCATGACTTTTTACACCAGTGTGTGTAAGGGTGTGTGTATCAAGGCTACTCTTCCGGCTGAATTGTTTCCCACATTCCTTACATTCATAATTCTTCACACCAGTGTGTATAAGGATGTGTCTATTCAGCTTACCTTTCTTTATGAATTTTTTCCCACATTCCTTACATTCATAGTTTTTCACACCAGTGTGTATCAGGGTGTGTGCATTAAGGTCACTCTTGCGGATGAATTTTTTCATACATTCCTCACATTCATAGTTCTTCACACCAGTGTGTGTAAGGGTGTGTGTATTAAGGTCACTCTTGTGGATGAATTTTTTCCCACATTCCTTACATTCATAGTTCTTCACATCAGTGTGTGTAAGGGTGTGTCTATCAAAGTTATTCTTCTGGATGAATTTTTTCCCACATTCCTTACATTCATAGTTCTTTACACCAGTGTGTGTAGGGGTGTGTATATTAAGGTGACTCCTCTGGCCAAATTTTTTCCCACATTCCTTACATTCATAGTTCTTCACACCAGCATGTGCAAGGATGTGTCTATCAAGGTCACTCTTCTTGCCGAGTTGTTTCCCACATTCCTTACATTCATAGTTCTTCACACCAGTGTGTGTAAGGGTGTGTGTATCAAGGTTACCCTTCAGGATGAATTTTTTCCCACATTCCTTACATTCATAGTTCTTCACACCAGTGTGTGTATGGGCGTGATATCCGAGGCCTCCCCTTGTGGTGAATTCTTTTCCACACTCCAGACACACAAACTTCCTCTCTCCTTTGTTGCTGGAGTTGCCAGCAGCAAGTTGCTTCATCTGCTGACCACTGACCCTCCTGCCCCCTGCAGCAGTCTGCTCCTGCTTGTCCGGGGTACTCATGCTTCTTCTTCTTCTGGAGTGTTTCAAAGGGCCCGTTAGGCTGTGGGACCACGGCCTCCTGAGCCCCGTCAGTGTTAAATACCGTAGGCTGTTGTTAGTGTGTCGTTGTCACCAGGGTGGGGATCCTGTCAGGCTGGCCGGACTTCTGCAGGAAGGTCTGTGTACACTTGAGGGCTTGGAAGGCAGTGTTGGGGCTGAGGGCGTCGCAGGGCCGTGGGTGTGGAGCCTGGCCAGGGATGCTGTGAGGCCGGTGCAGAGGGAGTGGACTTCCCGGCGGCGGTGGTGGAGGTGTTGTCCTGGCAGTGTTGGGGCTGAGGGTGTCGCAGGGCCGTGGGTGTGGAGCCTGGCCAGGGATGCTGTGAGGCCGGTGCAGAGGGAGTGGACTTCCCGGCGGCGGTGGTGGAGGTGTTGTCCTGGCAGTGTTGGGGCTGAGGGTGTCGCTGGCCCGTGGGTGTGGAGCCTTCGTCGTCTTCTTCTTCTGGGGTGTTTTAGGGGGCTGGTTGGGCAGGGCCAGAAGGCTGCTCGGGCCTCGGCGTGTTGGCAGTGCAGTGTTGCCAACTGGAACTTTATAATTCCGCTACACGACCCTCAAACAAGCTACGTTGTACCACAAACATTATAAAATATATTTCCACATCCTGATATCTTATCTGCTGGTTACTATATAGCCAGGTACCCAAGGTAACACGAATCCGGCAGTGCAGCTCGATCTCAGCTCCTCAACTCGATCCTACAATACACAATATGTTTTGGCAGCACAATAATGTATTCAATGCCATTCATTACACGGATGTGTAAAATATCATAGGTAAGATTGTAGCGGGATACGGGGGGGGGCAGGGGCCCGGGCCCCAAAAAAAATCTCTCTCCCCCCCACCCACCCCCCGAAAATCTCGAGTGTATGCGGATAGTGGGTACAGAACTGACTCGCTTATAATGTGCTGCAACTATAATACGGAATGTGTCGTCGGCTGTAGGCATATGCAGTCGCGGATACGGGGGTGGGGAGCCAGATAACCCGGGCCCCCCCAAAAAAATATTAGGATAACTAAAATATTTGAAATACCCATGAATTGAGAAGACTTTTTTTTACAACAAAGGACAGCTCAAGGGTACAAAAAAAGGAAACAATAATAAAAAAAGCCCGCTACTCGCTGCTCCTAAAAAGAATCATAAGAAGTGGCCGAAAGAGAGGTCAATTTCGGGAGGAGAGGTGTCCGATACCCTTCTCTTGAAAGAGTTCAAGTCGTAGGCAGGAGGAAATACAGATGAAGGAAGATTGTTCCAGAGTTTACCAGCGTGAGGGATGAAAGAGTGAAGATGCTGGTTAACCCTTGCAGAAGGGGTTTGGACAGTATAGGGATGAGCATGAGTAGAAAGTCGTGTGCAGCGGGGCCGCGGGAGGGGGGGAGGCATGCAGTTAACAAGTTTAGAAGAGCAGTCAGCGTGGAAGTATCAATAGAAGATAGAAAGAGAGGCAACTTCGCGGCGGAATTTAAGAGGTAAAAGACTATCAGTATGAGGAGGAGAGCTGATGAGACGAAGAGCCTTAGCCTCCACTCTGTCCAGAAGAGCTGTGTGGGTGGAGCCCCCCCACATGTGAGATGCATACTCCATACGAGGGCGGACAAGGCCCCTGTATATGGATAGCAACTGCGCGGGGAGAAGAACTGGCGAAGACGATACAGAACGCCGAACCTCGAGGAAGCTGATTTAGCGAGAGAGGAGATATGAAGTTTCCAGTTGAGATTTTGAGTTAAGGATAGACCGAGGATGTTTAGTGTTGAAGAAGGTGATAGCTGAGTGTTGTCGAAGAATAGGGGATAGGTGTTTGGAAGATTGTGTCGAGTTGATAGGTGGAGAAATTGAGTTTTGGGGGCATTGAAGGACACAAGGTTCCTTCTGCCCCAATCGGAAATGATAGCAAGGTCTGAGGTTAAGCGTTCTGCAGTCTCCAGTCTGGAGTTGTGTACTTCCTGTTGTGATGGTCTTCTATTGAAAGAAGTTGAATAATGCAGAGTGGAGTCGTCGGCGTATGAGTGGACAGGACAGTTTGTTATGGAAAGATCATTGATGAATAACAGGAAGAGAGTGGGTGATAGGACAGAGCCCTGTGGAACACCACTGTTGATAGGTTTAGGGGAAGAACAGTGACCTTCTACCACCGCAGAGATAGAACGGTCGGAAAGGAAACTGGAGATAAAGGAACAGAGAGAGGGATAGAACCCGAAAGAGGGCAGTTTAGAAAGCAAAGACTTGTGCCAGACTCTATCGAAGGCTTTCGATATGTCTAGCGCAACAGAGAAAGTTTCACCGAAACGGCTACGAGAGGATGACCAAGAGTCAGTTAAGAGAGCAAGAAGATCGCCAGTAGAACGCCCCTTGCGGAACCCATACTAGCGATCAGATAGAAGGTTAAAAGTGGAAAGGTGCTTTTGAATCTTCCGGTTGTAATGGCCCGAAATGTACTACAATTGTAATGGTATTTTTTCCCATGTAAATAGAGTTAACCTGGGGTGTTTGCGCAACCAGTTATATATGTATGTGGGTTTCTCATGAGAGAGAGAGAGAGAGAGAGAGAGAGAGAGAGAGAGAGAGAGATATGGGAGCCCAACAGGCCTCTTTGTTTCAACACCCATATCTCTTCCCTCTCGCTCGCTCTCTCTCCCTTCTCCTGCCTAGGTGTCCCTCAATTAACAACCCCTCCCCCTCGACATATCCGGCTAACACCTTGTAAAACCCAAAATCCTAAAAAAACATAGGTACATTGTAGTACCATTGTAAAAATCCTGAGCTAACACAGATACAAGGTTATGAACTATGGACACAACATTCCTCCACATATCGCCTTGGTGGTCGACGCACTCGGGGCGGGAAAGGTTCAGGTTCAGTTTCTTCAGGGATTATTATCTCTCTGGGAGCGGTGATCCACTCCTCACTACCACAATAAGGTTTCACGTTCTCTGCAGCCCTTTGCAGTATTCGTCCATCAAAAACACTCTCAAGTACATAAGCAGAACCATCCCTGATCACTTCAACCACTCTGTAAGGGCCCAACCATTTTAGATCAAGTTTCTTACAAGTACCAGGTAGGCTACCCTCTCTTTTCACCCACACCAGAGAACGCACACCGACCTTTTGGTTTCTGCGCCCACGGTTAGCTACTGCCCGAAACTTCCTTGCCATTTTCTGGTGTCTCCCTGAGGATAGCATGAGCTTCTGCTATGCCCTCCTCTGCACCTTCAATTTCTGGGAGACGAACACTCACCTGGCGTGGCGGACGACGCGAGAAGGCAAAGTACGGCTGCTCACCCGTAGTGGTGTGCACTGCCATGTTCAGTACCTTCTGGCATGCTGGGAGCAACCTTGGCCACCGAAGAGGGTGTCCTTGACATAGGGTGGCCAACACAGACTTGAGCGTTCGGTGGTAGCGCTCGCTGATGCTGTTTCCTTGGGGATGGTATGGGGTGGTGTGGCACAGGGTGATATGGTTAGTGCAGCAGAGGTTTTGGTAGGAGGCCGAACTGAACTTGCCACCATTATCCACCAGGACAGCCTTAGGAGCTCCAAAGTCTGCAATATAACTCGAGAAAGCTTCACATACTCCCTCTGTGGCCTTAGTCTTCAGGGGAAACATTTTAGTGTACCTACTGTAGTGATCTAATACAGTCAGTACACGGTTAAGGATTGATTCGAAAGCTTTAGATATACATGAAAGTAAAGCTATAGGGCGGTAGTTTGAGGGATTGGAACGGTCACCCTTCTTAGGCATAGGCTGTACAAAGGCATACTTCCAGCAGGAAGGAAAGGTAGATGTTGATAGGCAGAGACGAAAGAGTTTGACCAGGCAGGGTGTCAGCACGGAAGCACAGTTTTTAAGGACAATAGGAGGCACTCCATCAGGTCCATAAGCCTTCTGAGAGTTGAGGCCAGAGAGGGCACAGCAAACATCATTTGGAAGAATCTTAATAACAGGCATAAAGGAGTCAGAGGGGGGATGAGTAGGAGGAATATGCCCAGAATCGTCCAAGGTGGAGTTCTTACAGAAAGTATGAGCGAAGACTTCAGCCTTAGAAACAGATGAGACGGCAGTGCTGCCGTCAGGGTTAAGGAAAGGAGGGAAAGAGGAAGAAGTGAAATTGGAGGAGATATTTTTGGCTAGATGCCAGAAGTCACGGGAAGAATTAGAAGAAGCAAGGTGTTGACATTTTCTATTGATAAAAGAAGTTTTGGTTACTCGGAGAGGAGATTTGGCACGATTCCGGGCTGAAATGTAAGGGTCATAGTTAGCGGGAGTTCGAAGGCTCTGGAACCTTTTGTGAGCTGCCTCTCTATCTTTAATAGCACGAGAACAAACATGATTAAACCAAGGCTTTTTAGCATGAGGAGTAGAGAAAGAACGTGGAATGTATGCCTCCATTCCAGAGACAATCACCTCTGAGATGCGCTGGGCACACACAGAGGGGTATCTCTCCTGGAAGCAGTAATCATTCCACGGGAAATCGGAAAAGTACATCCTCAGGTCGTCCCACCGAGCTGAAGCAAAATGCCAGAAGCATCGCCTCTTCGGTGGCTCCAGAGGATGTACAGGAACGATAGGACAGGAAACAGAAATAAGGTTATGATCGGAGGAGCCCAACGGAGAGAACAGTTTGACAGAGTAAGCAGAAGGATTAGAGGTAAGGAAGAGGTCTAGAATGTTGGGCCTGTCTCCAAGACGGTCGGGAATACGTGTAGGGTGCTGAACCAACTGCTCTAGGTCGTTGAGGAGAGCAAAGTGTAGGCTTGTTCACCAGGCTGGTCAGTGAAAGAGGATGAAAGCCAAAGCTGGTGGTGAACATTGAAATCTCCCAAGATGGAGATTTCAGCGAAGGGAGAGTGAGTCAAGATGTGCTCCACTTTAGAATTCAAATAGTCAAAGAATTTTACATAGTTAGTAGAGTTAGGTGAGAGATAAACAGCACAGATGTGTTTAGTAATAGAATGACAATGAAGTCTTAGCCAGATGGTGGAAAATTCAGAAGAGTCAAGGTCGTGGGCATGAGAGCAAGTGATGTCGTTGCGCACGTAGGCGCAACATCCAGCTTTGGATTGAAATTTAGGATAGAGATGGTAGGAGGGAACAGAGTTGAGGTTGCTGTCAGTAGCCTCAGAAACCTGTGTTTCAGTGAGGAAGAGAAGATGAGGTTTAGAGGAGGAGAGATGGTGTTCCACAGAATGAAAATTAGAACGAAGACCACGAATGTTGCAGAAATTGATAAGGAGGAGGTTCGAGGAGTTATCAGGACACCTCTCAAGTCGGCAGCCAGAAGGGGAGTCCTCCCTGGGGGAAATTATGGTCTCCCCCCCCCAGGCGGGGTCTCCGAGGCAGTGTTATTTTTCGCCATTTTGAATTTTGAATTTTGGGAAAAGGTGTGTGTGTTGTGTGAATGTAGTGTGGTGTAGAAAGAGAGAGGAACTGTCTGTAGAGAGCATGCTGAACTGCTCTCTGGTGTTGATGAGACAAAAGGGAAACGGTTAGTGAGGACATGGGAAGGGTCTTTGAAGGGCTTCAGCACCCTCCTCGCTTCCCATATATCCTCACCGGGAGTAGCTCACGCCCGTTCGGTAGGTGTCTTCCTACCTCCTCCTTTATATAAAATATATTTATGATACCCCTGAAAAGGTAGAGAGCTGGGGAGCGAAGCCGGCCGCCGCTAGACAGCTCTGGACGCTGTCCTCTAAACTTTAAAAAAATCATCTTCTATGGTTCCTTGGGCTTTACTATGCGGAGGTGGACGGGATGCCCAGGCAAGATGTAAAATTTTTCGGTGTCTGATGTAATTTTTCACTCTCCTGCAGGGCCAGGGCACAACGGGCACGTGCCCAGGGCCCCGCGCTCTTATGGGGCCCGCATAGCCTACATCTAACAATCTATATACTCGTACAGGGCTGTAGTACACCGTATCCAGGGGGGTCGGACGACCCCCCATCTGCGAAGACGAAACGAAAACGAAAACTAGTACCTTTGTTGCATTTCTGGAGAACTCAGGATTTTCTTTATTTATTTTCAGTATTTAATTTACGGAATCGTATATTCAATATTATAGAGCAAAGATTTAAAGGCCTAGGCAAAAATCTTTGTGACCTCATTCCTCACATGCAAGCAGAAAGTGAAGTTTAGTGCAGGCCACTATCATCATTCGGCACTTCGGAGAGGAAATAAGGGAAGACTTCCTTGCCTTTGTGCACGCCCAAGACCTCACCGGTAAAGGTTTAGCCTGGCTCCTTTTGGGCACCGTTGAAGACCTCGGATTGGACATGGCCAAGTGCAGGGGCCCCGACACGGATGTTGCGGTTGTGCTTCAAGCAGCGAAGTTCTACGAGCTAGACATCGAATCCCCGACACTCGTGAAGGCGGAAGCGGAGCACTGGGCATTACCTATGAGGAGTACCGTCGGCCAAGAGCGCCTGAACGGACTTGCCCTCCTCTGTGTCCACTATGATATCCCCATTTCAGTCGAGTTTGGCAAATTTGGTGAAAAAAACCGCCGACTACTCTTTGCTTAGTGAGGCACTTGTTGAATACTTGGGAATTTGTAAATATATTTCTTTAGATCAGCAAATCTTTGCAAATGTGTTACCTCAATTCCATGTAAAAGAAGCCCTATAAGAATTCCTTTATATCTTCAGCTGTGTCTAATTTTATATATTAACTTTTTTGTAAAGGTTAGTTTTGTAATTTATATATGACCTGTATTATGATCACCTTTGCTGCTTAAATATCGAAATAAACGTTTAGTTTTCTTCGGATGCTCGTATGGTGATGATTTCTACCTGTTCAAATCTGCCTTTTCACTGGTCGGATGTACAATTTGAACTGTTTCTTTCATTTGTCACATATACGTTGATGGCTCGGGAGCTGCGGATTTTAAGCAAAGAATCGCCATCACTATCCATTGGTCTTCACTGTTTTGAGGCTGTCGCTAACTTGTGAAATTTTACCATCGGGACCCCCCAAACTGATTTTCTGGATCCGCCCCTGGGCGGAATTATGGGCAAGAGCCGCAAGACAAACGGCCCATGACCACAGGAAGGCGCCCTCATGACGGCCCCACACCTGTCCTGACTGTCCAACACTTACCCCACTTACCCCAAGTCTTCTCTGACGGCCCCACACCTGCGCTGACGACCCCACACTTACCCTAAGTCTCCTGACGGCCCCACACCTGTCCCGACGACCCCACCCACACCTGTCCTGACGACCCCACACCTGCCCTGACGACCTCACACCCCAAGTCTTCCCTGACGGCCCCACACCTGCCCTGACGACCCCACACTTACCCTAAGTCTTCCCTGACGACCCCACACCTGCCCTGACGACCCCCGCACGTATTATTGCCCTATTTCGTGACATAATCTATCGTCGCAGATCGAGGTTCTCAAAGTAGGGGTCCCGCCGGCTGCGTTTCCACTTTCAGAGACGAGAAACTGCACTGGAAAACCTCGGCAAGATGGCGGGCCTGCTCACGTGCCTGCTCGTCTAGCCTTGTGGCCAGCTCGTCTGCCCTCTCGTCTGCCTTCCGAGCCTGCTCGGCAAGATGGCGGGCCTGCTCACGTGCCTGCTCGTCTAGCCTTCTGGCCAGCTCGTCTTCCCTCTCAGCCTGTGCCTCACGAGCCACTGCCATTTCCTGCCTCACAACAGCCCTCACAGCAGCGATCAAGTCCACCTCGCTCGGTGTAAACTCGCTCGCACCAGCCTCGGCCTTGCCCGCCTCCTCGTCTCTAGGGATGGGCAAGTACCGTTAATTTGAGTACCGGTAGTACCGGTACTGAAAACTCAAGTACCGTTAGTACCGGTACCGGTACCCGAAGGAGTTTTTTTTTCTTAATGACTTCTGATGAAATTCCCAAATAAATTTCCTGTAAAGAAAACTCTCTCTCTCTCTCTCTCTCTCTCTCTCTCTCTCTCTCTCTCTCTCTCTCTCTGAATGAAGTGAATATTTATTTTTTCGATAAAAAAATAGCATGTATAGTTATTATGGATGTACTCGATCATAGTCTAATAACAATAACAATATTTATTAGCTACCTAAAAAAGAAAAAGAATCGGACATGAAGAATTATCCAGTAACTCCAATAAATAAATAAAATAATAAAGTAATGGAAACGGGAGCTGTGATGGAAACGGAAAGCAGGACAAAATGGTGGGAACTTGGGGGGACGGTCAGCGAGGCAGTGACTCAGCGTCTCCATACAGGGCCCATACCGCGTGATACCACATGGAGGCGGGCGGGTGAGCGCCGAGCGTCACTAAGATCCAAACGGTACCGGTACTAGCGGCAATGCGCAGTGCCGAGTGATCATGGCGCTTCCCGGCACCCAAGTGATCATGAGGCTTCGCGGTACCAGGTACCGGTACCGGGTACAGCGAGGAATCGATTCTTAGCGTAAACTATTCTCTCTCTCTCTCTCTCTCTCTCTCTCTCTCTCTCTCTCTCTCTCTCTCTCTCTCTCTCTCTCTCTCTCTCTCTCTTATTATTATTATTATTATTATTATTATTATTATTATTATTATTATTACTACTGCTACTACACTAATTACTTATCATTATTATTATCATTAGTAGTAGTAGTACAATTACTATAATTACTAGTAATATTATAATTATTACTGTTATTATTACTATTAATACAATTTATCATTGTTGTTGCCATTATAATTTTTTTTTTTTTATGTCCGTACTACTTGCTTTTCAATCTATATTCCCTGTCTCCACGAATGTTCCTATGAACGAAATAAAAGCATCATTATCATTATCATATATAACGTATACACTATGTGTGTGTGTGTCATATATATATATATATATATATATATATATATATATATATATATATATATATATATATATATATATATATATATATATATATATATATATATGTGTGTGTGTGTGTGTGTGTGTGTGTGTGTGTGTGTGTGTGTGATTAACCTTCTTATCCAAGTATTTTTTGACATATTCTTACTCGCCGCAATCATCCTCTATTGAACAGTTCACCTGTCCTCCCTCTGACACCCTCTGTAACACCTTAACCACTTATACCCAGTACCGACTTCTAGCCCATTAATTGTGTGACTGCTTCAGTTCCTTAATCCTAAATGCTAAAGTCACCCATCGAAATAAAAGAAAATGGAGCCTAAATGCTAAAGTCACCCATGGAAATAAAAGAAAATGGAGCAAACGAGATGCATCCCCACCAATGGTCAGGCGAAGACTGGTGGGGTGGGACCGTGGGCGGGACTAAGTGACTTCCCGTGACGTCACTGCGCAGAAGAGAAGAATTCTGGTACGAGGTTGAAGGGACCTTGTATTCTCTTGGCCTTGCCCTCTCCCTGCCCCGCGGCGCCCGCCGGCCGCTCCCAGCCGGGCCGCCGCGATGCACCCCACGCCGCCGGCCATCACCAGCCCTCCGCGCCCCAAACTAGCACCCCCCTACACAAATACACAAATACACATGAAAATATACCCCCTGGCGTAACACTATTTAACCCCTTTTTTTCTTCTTCCTGTCATAATTGCACCATTCCTCACTTAAATATTTAAGTTGTTACTCTCTTGCCCTACACCTCCTTCTATTTAAGGTGCGGCCACACAAACTAGTTCTCCGTAGTTTTCTGCCGAGATTCAAAGTCGGCAGAATTTTTCGGGATTTTCGGCAAAATTCTACCAGAAACCCGGCCACCAGCAAGTCGGTTTTTTTCTTCCGAGGTCGGAAAATTGTGGCCACAAAAAGAAGTGTCAGAGACGGTCACATATGTGTGTCCTTATCTATAATTGGAGTAACCAGGTGGGTAGGTCTTGTTGCGGCCGCATTAGAAGTGAAACCCGAAGGTCTTCTGGAACGAGGATCATCGAGTGTTGGTATTACACCTTCTGTCACTTTCTTCAACACTAAATATCCTCGGTCTATCCTTAATTAGCTCAAAATCTCTACTGGAAACTTCACAACTCTCTTAATTACGAAATCAGCTTCCTCGAGGTTGGGCGTTCTGTATCGTCTCCGCCAGTTCTTCTCCCCGGCACAGATGCTTTCTATATATTATAAGGGCCTTGTCCGCCCTCGTATGGAGTATGCATCTCACGTGTGTGGGGTTCCACCACTGATCTCTAATATAACTGGATTGGTTGACTCCGTGCAATTCCTGAAGCCCGCAGCCGCCATCTTAAGATTCCCAAGGGCCGAGGCATACGTATATGTAAAAAAAATCGGCATCAACGCTCGCTAAGTGGCAGTAGCACGTGGTAAAACACTTCATTACGAAGTTATTAATTTATTGAATTTTTCTATCCCCTAGCTACTAGCTTTTTATTGGTTTATGGAAAAAACACTCGTTACGTAGTCTCCGTATTTCGCACAAAACAATTCTTTTCCGCGTTATTTGACTGTTGCATCCTCTATATAGCATGTATGATATGTGCTTCCTTGCAAACTACTTTTTCAGTGGATTGTGAAATAACAAATGTTAGTCATCATGAAATAAAACAGAAAAATGTAGGTTCTTTTCATATATTTCTTTTGGTTACCCATTAAAAGAATTATCTATATTCTAAATCTAAGATTTAAACAGAAAACCGTTAGGTCCATAAGCCTTCTGAGAGCTGAGGCCACAGAGGGCATAGAAAACATCATTACGAAGAATCTTAATAACAGGCATAAAGAAGTCAGAGGGGGATGAGTAGGAGGAATATGCCCAGAATCGTCCAGAGTGGAGTTTTTAGAAAAAGTTTGAGAGAAGAGTTCAGCCTTAGAGCTAGATGAGACGGCGGTGCTACAGTCACAACTAAGGAGAGGAAGGAAAGATGAAGAAGTGAAGTTGGAGATGTTTTTGGCTAGATGCCAGAAATCACGGGAAGAATTAGAGAAAGCAAGGTTTTGGCATTTTCTATTGATGAAAGAGTTTTTGGTAATCTGGAGAATAGATCTGGCACAATTCCGGGCAGAAATGTAGAGATCATGGTTAGCGGGAGTTCGAAGGCTCTGGTACCTTTTGTGAGCTGCCTCTCTATCTTTGACAGCACGAGAACAAGCGTGATTAAAGCAAGGCTTTCTAGGCTGCGGTGGAGACCCTTGACAGAGCTCTCTATCAAGGGACTCCAGGCCTCGTCAGTTAGCCACGGGTCACGGCCGCCCATGGCCTCACGGTTCTCGCACACATTTCATGGCTATTTCCACAACCATTTTCATCCCTACACTTTTTCTTAAGGTTTTCCAGGAGGTTAAATAATAATTTTACTCAATTAACTGCTGGCTTGTAACACTCCTTGGAGGGGAACTCATGAAGGTACTGGTAGGAAAGTTTTCCTAATCTGAGGTATTTTCTGGTGTTTGCTTCCGACCATTTCCATGACTCTTCATCTGCCCCGGCCCAGCCTTTTACCCTTGTGGCATTCATGAACCATGTCCACTGCGTTTGTTTACCGTTTACCGTTGATGAGGTTTCAGGCCCAGCTCCGCCGCTGATGCAGCGCTCTACTGTCTACTGTCTCTCTTCTGTCTCTCCGTCACTACTGGACGCTAAGATCAGTGCCATTGCACTTTTTAGAAGTGTCTGTGCTTTTGGCCTTGGGTTCATCATTCCTCTTTCTCTTCCTTGGTTCATCACCCTCACCCACACCGACACTTGCAAACTCACCACAGAGGCGAGCACTGTTCCTTGCATCTGCTCTGCAATGTGTAAAGAAGATAAAAATGACCTCTATACCAGATAAGTTGCCGCTCTGTAGTTGTTGTCCATTTCAACTCCTGCAAATCCCCTATCAGCTGCTGCCCTCGAGGTTTCTTTCTTATAGTTAACTATTTCCACACTTTTCTGGTAATCTTCTCGACTTTCGTCACCTGAGTCTAAGGCTGGGTAGTGGTGTGGACTCAACAGTGGCTGGCTGAGGGGCATTCTTGAGACACAAAATGAGGGTCATTACATCGGCTACAGTTGATGCAGTCACTCATTTGCTTGGTAGTAAATCATGGACCTCGCTGAGTGTTGTCCAAGAATAGGGGATAGGTGTTTGGAAGATTGTGTTGAGCTTACAGGTGGAGAAATTGAGTTTTTGAGGCACTGAAGGACACCAAGTTACCGCTGTCCCATTCAGAAATGACAGCAAGGTCAGAGGTTAATGTTCTGCAGCGTCCAGCCTTGAGTCATGCTTCCCGTTGGGAGGGTCTTCTGTTGAAATGCTGAGCAATGCACAGGAGAGTTATCGGCATGAGTGGATTGTACAGTTTGTTTTGGAATTAAAAATTATTAATGTGTATTGCCTGGGCTTGGGATGGCAAGTTCTTGAAGTGACCACATGGGCCGAGCAGACAGCCATCTCTCTCTCTCTCTCTCTCTCTCTCTCTCTGGATAAACAAAATCGTTGTGTAAGGCAGAAATATATTATACAAACTTACACACACATATGTACACTGAGTGGAAAGAATGAGGAAGTGGCTAAGAGATGTGGTGTGAAGGAGACACAGAGAGAGAGAGACAGGGAAGGCTGCAATGGTTGGGATATGTGAGGAGAGAGACAGAGGGCGGAGTGCTGAGGGCGGTGGAGGGAATGGAGGTGCCCGGGAGGAGACCAGTTGTAAGACCAAGGAGAGCATGGAGAGGAATAGTGACACAAGACTTGGGAGTGTTGGAAATAGAGGAAGGATTAGCACCGGACCAGCAAGATGGAGGAGGACCATGGCAAGTCCCACCCCAGGAAAGGGAGAAGATGGACCATAAGCCAAGACGATGCTGATGACCCTTTTCTAACTATCCCCATCTTGATGCTGCTCCTCTTCCTCCTTTTCTTCCAGGCTTCCTTCTATTCTCTTCCTCTTTCATAATTTCTTCCTTTCCTCCATTTCTTTTCTTTCTGTTCGTGCTTTTTCATATTTTCCTGTCCATCTTTTTCTTCTTTCTTTAACTAGTCTCTTCATTACTTTCTTTCTTTTCTGTTCTTGTTGTTCCTCCAACCCTGTCTGTCTTTCTTCGTCTTCTCTTTCTTCTTGTTGTTCAGCCAGGGCAGGGTTGCCAAACACTGTCCTCCACCGCCATCACATACAGCAGCACCACACAACACCTCAGGGGAAGTGGATCTTCATGTGCCTGGCAATATTCTGCTTGGTCTTGTAATGTTTTCCACAAACATCACACTTGAACTCTCTCAGATCAGAGTGTGTGATTACGTGGCTGTTCAACTCGGACTTTGAAAAGAACCTTCTCTCACACTCAAGGCATTCATGAGGTCTTTCACCAGTGTGTGTAAGTATGTGTCTATTTAGTTCACTCTTCACACTGAACCTTTTGTCACACTCAGGGCATTCATGAGGTCTTTCACCGGTGTGTGTAAGGGTGTGTACTTTGAGGGTACTCCTCTGAGTGAACACTTTGCCACACTCATGGCATTCATGAGGTCTTTCACCAGTGTGTGTAAGGGTGTGTGTGTTGAGGATACTCTTCACACTGAACACTTTGCCACACACTTGGCATTCATGAGGTCTTTCACCAGTGTGTGTAAGGGTGTGTGTGTTGAGGCCACCCTTCGTACTGAACACTTTGCCACACACTTGGCATTCATGAGGTCTTTCACCAGTGTGTGTAAGGGTGTGCCTTTTAAGGTGACTCTTCCTATTGAACACTTTGCCACACAATTGGCATTCATGGGGTCTTTCACCAGTGTGTGTAAGGGTGTGTTTGTTGAGGTTACCCTTTAAACTGAACACTTTGCCACACACTTGGCATTCATGAGGTCTTTCACCAGTGTGTGTAAGGGTGTGTCTTTTAAGGTTAGTCTTCGTACTGAACACTTTGCCACACTCAAGGCATTCATGAGGTCTTCCACCATAGTAGGTGGGTGTGTTTGTTGAGGTCACCCTTCCTAGGGAGTCTTTTCCCACACTCTTGGCACTCATGCTTCCCTTCAGCAGTGTGTGCAAGGCTGTGTCTGGTGAACTTGCTCTCGGTCTCAAACATTCTCTCACTCAAACTCTCCCTTTCCTTTACGGCTGGAGATGCCAGCAACAAAGTGGTGGTGGTGGTGGTGGTGGTTCACCTGAGCACCCCTGATCAAAGCATGCAAGGTGCTGTTCAAAGTTATGGCACTGAATTATTTCTTTGGCACAAAATATGATGAACGAATTGCACTGTACTGTACTGCATGATCTGGCACTGATCCTCACAGCAGTGGCAGGCTGCTCCTGCTGGTCCTGGCTCCTCAGGCTGCTGCCCAGCCCTGCAGCCTCCACTGCAACAGAAGTCAGCGGCAGTGAGGATGCAGCGAGCGCTGAGCACATCACCCGCCTCAGACCCTCGCTGCTGCACCAGCACCAGGGGTGGCTGTTGGGACAAAGATCACAGCCTCATAGAAACATGCTTCAAACTGAATACCAAAAGCATCTACAAATTCCATAAAACGTAACAGAGCACATCACAGTTACTGGTTTTCAACCCCATTATTGTGACAACTGCATCAAAGAAACAGCGGCAAAATAGACCCAGGGCAGTGAACTAGCTGCCCTTGACAACCTGGAGGCAACCATGCAGCAGGCAGCTGAAAAGTACCTTGTGGATATGGGAAGAGGAAAACAGAGACAGAACAATGCTGCAGAACAGGCACCACAGAAAAGAGCACCAAGGAAGGGAAAAAACAGAGCGCCATCACTTTCAGAGAAAGAAGAACAAGATAACGTGAATCAAAAACAAACAAACAAAAAAAAAGAAAAAAAAAGGAGAAAATGAAATAAAACCGGACACGTTTAAACATGAAAGAATCAAATCGTCACCAACAAGATTAAAGGAGACAAAAACTCCGGAAACAAACAACCACGGAGACAAATAAACACTCTCGGAGGCCAAAAAGTGAGGAAGAAAGCTCCCTCTTGCTCTCTGTGAAGACGCAGCAAAGGTGCTGGACAAGGGGACCAGACCCTGGCTGTTCACTGCCTGGGATGCTGTGACCTCCATGACTACTAGAAGGCATCTGGCTCAATAAAGAGACAAAATAATGCAAGCACTTGTGCTGTACAAAGTCCACAGCAAAACAATGGATGCAACAAACACTTGCCAAAACAACAAGACATTAATAAATATTGGGGAGAGAGAGAGAGAGAGAGAGAGAGAGAGAGAGAGAGAGAGAGAGAGAGAGAATTAGACATAACAAGTAGTACCTATTAAACAAGGACGCACAGCTCAACAAGCTATTTAAGCCGATCACTTTCCTCACAATAGAAAAACTACAAAATGAACACACTGTCTTCATAAACCAGAATGGAACAGGCTTGGGAGCCATGTTGTGGGTGCCAATACCATAGATACATTCAAGAAGAGGTTAGATAAAGCCATGGATGGTGAGGTAAGGTGGGGTTGAGTGTACAGGAGCTGCCTTGTATAGGCCAACCGGCCTCTTGCAGACTCCTTACGTTCTTATATGTTCTTATGTAAACCCAAACTAGCAAGAGCTGTTGTTTTATCGCCACCTTCATCAACAAACTCCCTGTCATGTTTTTGACTTTAGGAAGTTGAAAAAAGCCATCTCATTTTGGTAATCTTCTAGTCATGGGCAGAAGAGTTGAGAAAGGCGCCTTTGAGGACACGCACACCCCACACAGAAGGACAAAGGCAACTCTGCCCAAAGGTGTGCACCGCACCATGGCGGGACACTTGCTGAGCAAAATATCTGGAAATACACGAAAATGGCTTACCAGGCAGACTTTTAGGGGGGTGATGACTTGCTAACAGTGTGGTTATGGTGTGCTGACAGTGCTGATGACGGGGTGGCAGTGTGCTGATAGTGTGCTGATGATGTGGTGACAGTCTGCTGATAATGTGCTGACAGTATGCTGACAGGGTGCTAACGATGGACTTCTCTCACCACAGTCTATCGGGGAAACAAAACAACACTTGCACATTACAATGGAGGTGAGTAAACAGTGAAGGAGATGAGCCAGGGGACTGGAGAAGAGGAAGGCGTAAAGGAAATGAGTAAAGAGCAATGGAGATGAGCCAAGGGACTAGAAATGAGTAAGGAGTAAAGACAATGAGTAAAGAGCATAGGAGATGAGTCAAGGGACTGGAGATGAGTAATATATATATATATATATATATATATATATATATATATATATATATATATATATATATATATATATATATATATACACACACACCGTATTTTCCGGCGTATAACGCGCAACTTTTTAACATAAAAAATGCCTGAAAGTTTAGCCCTGCGCGTTATACGCCGAATGTACAAATTTTTCTTTTTTCTTTTTCTTTGGGGTGTTTTTAAGGGTCTGTTTTTCATCTTATCCAATAACAACTGCAAACTTACTTTTATAATTGTTTAAAATCCTTCATAATCCATAGCTGTCTTATAATATGTTACCAAAGAATACAGGGCGATCAAATAACTACTATACAAAAATTAAATCGGTGGAGGATCGCCCATGCCTTGCTGTTATCCCGTTTTTCCGTCGGGCGCCATTTGTATGATCTTGATCTTGATGTCACAGGTGGGTTACGATTGCATGATTAAGGACCAGTACAAGCTACATAAAAAAATCATATTGGAAAGAAATATCCATGTGTTCATTATTAATTATCAATATTTGTGAGAATATATATATATATATATATATATATATATATATATATATATATATATATATATATATATATATATATATATATATATATATATATATATATATATATATATATATATATATATATATATATATATATATATATATATATATATATATATATATATATATATATATATATATATATATATATATATATATATATAACTGTACATTATGAGTCTTGTATGAGAAGTTATTTCGCGCAATACCAATCCGGCCGCCATTTGCATTGTTTACAAACCACACAACCACACCCACACAACAAACACCAGCATGCCGCGTGTCACCAGAACCGCGTGAATTGTGTCTTCATTATTTATCTGTCATAACCTATGAGTGACTGAGAATAATATGCTAATTATGATCTCAAGCTGTACATCATCAGTATGTACGAGATATTTCTCGCAACACCAGCCCGGCCGCCATTTGCATTGTTTGCAAACCACACAACCACACCCAAACAACAAACAGCTGCATGCCGCGTGTCACCAGAACCGTGTGAATTGTGTCTTCCCTATTTGTCTGTCATAACCTACGAGTGATGGTGAGAATAATATGCTTATTATGATACCAGAAGCTGTGCATCATCAGTATCTACGGGGATGTATTTCTCACAACACCAGCCCAGCCGCCATTTTTATTGCTTTACTCAAGGACACTTGTCAATTCAAGCAGTAAAGATTACACCAAAAATATATAAATTTCGGGAAACTGTACATTGTCAATGTTCTTTAACCCGTACATATTTCTGAGCATTTTAACTTTTTTTTTTCCAAAATTGCTGTCTTAAAGTTTGGGGTGCGCGTTATACGCCGCAAAATACGGTGTGTGTATATATATATATATATATATATATATATATATATATATATATATATATATATATATATATATATATATATATATATATATATATATATATATATATATTGTTGTACTGGAAGCTTCCCCCGGGGTCTATGGGCCTCGGGAAGACTCTGGGAGGAGCGCGCAGGGGGGCGGGGGTGCGAGTGTTGCCAACTCGCACATATTTTTGCTACATGTTCTTGTATAATCTAATATATACTGTAACGTTCTAGACTGTACTGTTCTGTATATATATATATATATATATATATATATATATATATATATATATATATATATATATATATATATATATATATATATATATATATATATATATATATATATATATATATATATATATATATATATATATATATATATATATATATATATATATATATATATATATATATATATATATATATATATATATATATATGAGAAGAGGGCGAGAGGAGTCAGTCCCAGTCATAGTAAGCTAGTGGCCAATGAAGAGTCAAGAGTGAATTGTACTTCTAAGGAGGAATATTAAACTACAGAAGCTGTGCAAGGTGTTTACATATCTCCCTCCCACGGAGTCTTGTGACGGCGACACGGAACCCAAGTAATACATCCGGCATAACATTGGCGTCAGGAGTGTAGGCATTTGTTTTTTCGCCATGGAGACTCGTTCTCAACTTGCCCAGAGGGACGACGTGTTGACTGAACTCTTGGAAGCTTTGAGACTACAGGGGGAGAAACAAGAAAGAGCACACCAAGAACTCAAAGAACAACAAGAAAGAGCACAGCAACACCAAGAAAGAACACTCCAAGAACTCAAAGAACAACAAGAAAAAGCACAGGAACAACAAGAAGGAACACACCAAGAACTCAAAGAACAACAAGAAAGAGCACAGCAACAACAAGAAAGAACACTCCAAGAACTCAAAGAACAACAAGAAAGAGCACAGCAACAACAAGAAGGAACACTCCAAGAACTCAAAGAACAGCTAGAAGATCGCTTCACAGGATTACAGCTACAGCTAAAAGCAGTACAAGATGGAAGTGAGTCAGTGCGAAGAGAAATGACTGATGTGACCACGAACTTGGGACAACGCCTGATAGAAGTGGAGAAAGAACACACAAATCTTCAACAAGAGATGGAGGTGGTACGGGAGACGACACACAAAGAAATATTATAAGTGCAGGGAAAGGTGAACCGTACAGAACAGGCAGTTTGTGACGTAAGTGAGAGAGTGAAGGCCCTTGAAGACTGTTTAGCTGGAAAAGGACAGCCAGTGCCTGCAGGGGCTACTTGTACCCAAGATGCTTCTCCTACACAAGTCCGGGGTAGTTTCAGCCCTGTTTCGCCTGAATTTATCCCCTCAAGAAGTACCGCCAGCCCCATGAGTCTGCTGGGGTCGCCTGTTAGAAAGAAGCCTCAGGAGTTTGATGGCAAGGTCTCCTGGGAGGCTTACCGCGCTCAGTTTGAGCTGTTGGCAGCTCGGAATGGATGGGATGACCAAGAGGGCGCGGTTCAGCTGGCCACTAGCCTGAAAGTGGTGGCGCTGGAGGTCCTTGCTCAGCTCGACAATGCGACAAAAGGCAGCTACAGCGGGCTTGCACAGGCGCTGGAGCAACGATATGGGACCAAGCACCAGAACGAGCTCTTCAGGGTTAGATTCAGAACCCGCAACAGGAGGCGCGGCAAGTCTCTTCAGGAACTCGCTCAGGACTTTGAGAGCATGGCGCACATGGCATCTCCAGATGCCACCCCTGATCTGCTGACGGTTTTGCTGCGTGATCAATTCATCGATGCCCTGGACAGCCTTCAGCTGAAGATACAAGTGAACCAAGCTAAGCCAACATCAATGCAGGAAGCTCTGGCACGTGCCATGGAGTTTGAGTCCTTTGTTAGCTCTAGCTTGTCAAGCTTCAGGGACACTCGACTTCTGGCTTTAGGGCACGAAAGGGCGCTGTCAGCGACACAGACAGGTTCCAAGGAACGTGCTGGTACTGCGAGAAGGTTGGGCACAAGGAGAACGAATGCTATAAGAGGAAAAAGGAATATGAAGGTGGTGCTAGGAAGAAGCCCAGGGAAGGACCCAAGTGCTGGACATGTGGAGAAAAGGGGCACTGGAAGAATGAGTGTCGGAAAAATGTGCCCCCGGCGAGGGACCATCACTCGGGAAACTAAGGAGGACTGGTTCACGGGGGCAACGACCAGTCTGTCCTGTACATGCCCCGAAGATATCAATGTGCAGGAGAACCACCATGACGGGCTGCCAAGTGGAGGGCAAGGTTGACGGAGTGTTGTGGCCTGTGGTCGTCGACACAGGCTCGGAACGCACATTGGTGCGGCCTGACGTGGTGAGTCATCGTCGGCTTCCTAAGACGTCGCATCGACTGTGCGGAGTCACTGGACACTTTGCAGAGCTCAGAGGCCCAGTGGACGTGAAGTTTGAGCTCGGAGGAAAGGAAGAGTTCCTCTCTGTCTACGTGGCTGAAATGGACGACCCCTGCATCGTAGGTATGGATTATCTTGTCTCCCACAGGTGCGAGCTGGACTTCCGCGCTAAGCAGCTGACTGGAGGAGGAAGGAGGGTGCCACTGACAACTGTGCACAAGGAGGGCCTGCCAGTGACGGTCAAGCGCACCATCATTATTCCTCCGAGGTCAGAGATCCTGTTACCCTGTCAAATTACGGGTGCCCCCCCGGCTAGCCTGGGTGTGGTAGAGAGTGGTAGAAAACGGGGTGATTGTAGGCAGTACTTTGGTAGACCCTGCTGCAGAGGAAGTGCCTGTTGTCATGGCCAATGTCTCCTTCAGCCCAAAGAAAAGAAAACAAGGGACCATGGTGGGGTTGTGCCAAGAGATCGACCAGGAACCGAGAACCTGTGTCTGCAGGAGAACCCTGATGAAGCCCCAGGAGGAGCTGCCCGACTACCTGCGCGACCTGTTTGACAGGAGCTCCAAGTGTCTAGAGGAGCCCCAAGTGGAACAGCTCAGGGAGCTTCTCGTGAGGAATGCAGATGTGTTTTCCACAGGAGACCTGGACTTGGGATGTATGGACCTGGTAGAGCACCACATCGACACAGGTAGCCACCGCCCAGTGAAGCAAGCTCCTTGAAGGATGGCACCAGCCCGTCGCAAGGAGATGGATGAGGTGATGGATGATCTCTGGCAACAGGGGTTAATCGAGCGGTCCAGCAGCCCGTGGGCGTCTGCTGTAGTGCTCATCAGGAAAAAGGACGGTTCCCTGAGGTGCTGCGTGGACTACCGAGCCCTCAACGATCTCACCATCAAGGATTCATACCCACTCCCACGGATCGACGACACGCTCGACGCTTTGGTGGGTTCCAAGTGCTTTTCAACACTGGATATGAAGTCTGGGTATCACCAAGTCAAAATGGCGGAGCAGGACAAAGAGAAAACAGCCTTCTCCTACGGTCAAGGCCTGTGGCAGTTTAAGGTCATGCCCTTTGGCCTGTGCAACGCGCTGGCCATGTTCGAGCGGCAGATGGAGAGGGTGCTGGAGGGACTTCACTGGAAGACGGCACTCATCTACCTCGACGACGTGATTGTCTTTGGCCAGACCTTCAAGCAGGAGATGGAAAAGCTACCAGAGGTTTTCCCCCGTTTTAGAGCTGCACACCTTAAACTCAGCCCGAAGAAATGCTGTCTGTTCCAAAAGGAGGTCCAATACTTGGGACACATCGTGAGCGAGGCTGGAGTACGCACTGATCCTGAGAAGGTGGCTGCGGTGGCTGCGGAGCCGACACCCACCAACGTAAAGGAGCTGCGGAGCTTCCTCGGGTTGTGCTCATACTACCGCAGGTTTGTGAAAGGCTTCACTACGATTGCTGCACCACTGCACCTCCTGACGAAGAAGGGGCACAAGTTTGAGTGGACAGCGGAAACTCAGGTTGCCTTTGAGAAGCTCAAGGAGGCCCTCATCAGCTCGCCCGTACTCACCTACCCAGACCCCTCTAAGCCTTTTATACTGGATTGTGATGCCAGTGATGAGGGGATTGGTGGAGTGCTGTCCCAGGCATGTGCCGACATGGAATGGGTTGTGGCCTACTTCAGCAAGCATCTCACCCCAGCCGAGAAAAACTATTGCGTGACCCGGAAAGAACTCCTGGCAATAGTCAAGAGCCTTGACTTTTTCCATGCTTACCTGTACGGTGCAACTTTCACCATCCGCACGGATCACGCTGCATTGCGGTGGCTGAAGTCACTGAAAAACCCTGAGGGCCAGCTTGCTCGCTGGATAGGTAAACTAGAGCAGCATCACTACACTATTGTGCACCGATATGGGCTAACACACGGTAACGCGGACAGCTTGAGCCGGCGCCCCTGCCAACCTGAGTGTCAACATTGCCTCCAGAGGGAAAGCGTCCAGAACATGTGCCGCCGCACTACAGTGGAACAGACAGCGGAGGTGCCATGGGAAGACTTGGGAAAACTGCAGCGGGAAGACCGAGATCTGCGACCAATTATGGAGTGGCTGAGTCAGTCGTCAACACGACCTGGGTGGGAAGTAATCTCAAGAGAAAGCCCTACCACCAAGAATTACTGGACTCAGTGGAACACTCTTCGGATGGACAACGGGGTGTTGCAACGACGCTGGGTCTCTCATGATGGTCTTGACCACTACTGGTCCACGGTGCTACCTATGAAGTCCCGGGAAGGCGTCTTGAAAGAAATGCACGACAGCATCACCAGCGGACACCTTGGGGTAAAGAAGACACTGAGTCGCCTGCGCCAAAGGTTCTACTGGGTTGGCATGAGGAAGGATGTGGAAGAATGGTGTCACGCGTGTGAGGTGTGCTGTGCAAAGAAGGGCCCCAAGAAGCGTCACCGTGCCCCATTGCAACTATAGTACCAGGTTGGAGCCCCCATGGAACGGGTGGCAGTGGATATAGCAGGACCCTTGCCTCTGACGACGAACGGGAATAGGTACATCTGCATCACAATGGATTACTTCACCAAGTGGCCGGAAGCCTACGCCATCCCTGACCACGAAGTCACTACCATCGCTAAGGTATTGGTGGAGGAGTTCTTCTGTCGCTTCGGTGTGCCTAACGAGCTCCATTCCAACCAGGGAAGGAATTTTGAGTCAACAGTCCTTGCTGAGTGCTGCAAGCTTCTGGGTATCAAGAAGACCCGGACCACCCCTCTGCACCCACAGTCAGATGGAATGGTGGAGAGGTTTAATTGAACGTTGGGCCAGGAGTTGGCCAAGCAGTGCAACAATGATCAGTCTTCATGGGATCAGAAGCTGCCTGCGCTCCTCATGGCCTACAGGTCTGCCGCCCACAAGACTACGGGGTATTCGCCGGCCAAGCTGATGTTTGGACGTGAGCTGCGATTGCCGGTGGACCTACTGACAGGAAGGCCTCCTGGGGAAAACCTTTTAAGGGATGCCTCCAGTTTTGCCCGTCAGCTAGAGGAACGGCTGGAAGAGGTGCACCATCAAGTCCGTGGTGCCTTGAAGTTCTCTGGGGAGGCCATGAAGCGCAGTTACAATATGAGGGCAAGCCACGTTGACTTCAAGGAAGGAGACCAAGTCATGCTTTACAACCCGCAGAGGAAGAAAGGACAGTCTCGGAAGTTACAGAGCCCCTGGGAAGACCCTTATACTGTGCTAGAACACCTCTCTGACGTGACTTACCGAATCCGGAGAACGGAAAAGACCAAGCCGAAAGTTGTCCACGTCAACTGGCTGTGGAGGTACCACGGTCCGGGAAACTACACCTGGAACAACTACAGACACCCAGCAGTCGACGAAAATGCAAGGCATGTCCCAGACCGAGAGGAGGTCGACGACGACATAGGCCTTCTGGACCTTTCAGCCGAGGGAGATAACCTCCCGACTTCGGCAGATGTTCCAGGGACACCCCAAGAGGCAGACGACGACGAGGCGCACCAGGAGACAGACACGCAGGAGGCAGCAAACAGAAGACAAAGACAACGCAGGCGTCCACAGCGATACGATGATTATTATGTTTCTGATTAATTTTCTTATGTTTGTACATAGTTAAGTGTGTGATTGGGACGATCACAATTAAGAGGGCGGAATAGTGTTGTGCTGGAAGCTTCCCCCGAGGTCTATGGGCCTCTGGAAGACTCTGGGAGGAGCGAGCAGGGGGGGCAGGGAGCAAGGCCCCACCCGCGCCCTGCAGCCAGGCCAGGCAGGAAGTGTTGCCAACTCGCACATATTTTTGCTTCATGTTCTTGTATAATCTAATACATACTGTAACATTCTAGACTGTACTGTTCTGTATATATAAAGGAGAAGAGGGCGAGAGGAGTCAGTCCCAGTCATAGTAAGCTAGTGGCCAGTGAAAAGTCAAGAGTGAATTATACTACTAAGGAAGAATATTAAACTACAGAAGCTGTGCAAGGTGTTTACATATCTCCCTCCCACGGAGTCTCCTGACGGCGACACGGAACCCAAGTAACGCGTCCGGCATAACAATATATATATATATATATATATATATATATATATATATATATATATAAATATATATATATATATATATATATATATATATATATATATATATATATATATATATATATATATATATATATATATATATATATAGGATAAGGTGGGGTAAGTTGCCCCCCTTCAGGGAGATTGGCTGTTGTAGCCACATTTTTTGCAATAGAATTTTGAAAAAAAGTTCTGTTGAAAGCTTAGGCTAAGGCCTATCTATGGAATATATTATATTCAGTCATTATGATTCTGACTTTATTATATTGACATTAAAAAGAAAATAATAATAAAGGAGGCTTCTTACCCCACATGTGGGGTAAGAAGCCCACTGGGTAGGCCTTTTACCCCACTCTGGTTTACAATAATAAAACTTACAGAAACATAAGGAAAAATTTTTTTTCACATTATAAAAATATAAAATGTATTCCCTTTTTGAAAAGTATAGCTTATAAATCTCTCAATGTGAAATATAGGAACACAGTCAGATCTGTGTCTCCTAATGAATAGAATGTAAAACTAAACAATTAATTAATTTTCTAAAAGGTATCCCCTTCTTTTAGACTAGTAATATTAAACTAGCTTCCCTTTCTTCTGAAATTTTGTAACAAAAGGAACATCTACTTTCATGAAAAATATATGGAACTAAATATTCAAATAATTTGATAAAATATGTCCTTTCTGATGAATATTGATATCTGAAACAGTTAAAAACACCAACTTCCTTATAGTCTCAAAGTCAAAGGTGTTCACTTATGGATGCCTTTCAAAAACTTAAACATGCCGAATGCACAACTGGAGTAGGCCTCGATCTGTATGTATGTCAAAACTGCGAGTCTGATTAGGCATTACAGTATTGCTGTTTTTTATTTTTATTTATAGCAATACTGTAATGCCTAATCAGACTCGCAGTTTTGACTTACATACAGATCTAGGCCTACTCCAGTTGTGCATTCTGCATGTGACCAATTTCTACAACCCTGACATTGGACCCATTTTTCTGAAGGTCTGCTATTAGCAAATGGTTCCCCACACACCAAACAAGGCCATTCATCCTCATCAGACGAAGCTGGAGATGGAGTTTTTTTCTTTGTTGCTGATAATGGACGAGTTGCTGATAATAAATGAGAGCTCTGAGATAATTACACAAGATAACCTTACATGTAGGGTAAAAGGCCTTGTTAGCCTTTTTGTTAGCTGTTTTTAACGTGGTTTGTGTTAAGTGTTATTTTTAATGTTTAATAAGTTTAAAGCGCGAACTGCTGTCTCATGTCAGGTCCGGTGTACCGTTGCCTGCGTTCTCCAGTTGATTGAAGTGGTTGAGACAACACAAGAGCCTTTACTTAAGTGATGTGTGGCCAAGCAGTAGCCGTTATAAGTTCACTTTAGTTCACTTTAGTTCTCTCTCTCAGGTTAATACAAATACCAAATGTATTTTAACTATATTAAGTTGTATACAAAATTTACAGTTTACGTGAGCGAGTCACACGATTTGAGAGCCAGCCACACCACAGGGCGCGGGGCGGCAGAGCACCGCTCGCCTGCCCGTCACCCGTCTTCTCCCGCTTCTCTGCGTTGTTTGCCCGTTTTATTTGCTTGTAGTTCATCCGGAAGGGTGTGGATTCCAGTTGATGACGGCTGATGAAAGTCATCATTTGCTGATCCTAGTGTCAGTTCATCACAGCTTCCCACGGCCAAAAGCACGACGTGTTGTTAAACATCCTATTGTGCGACACTCCTATTGTGCGACACCGACCGGGTGTCGCCACACGTACAGTCATACATTCACATGTACATTATAATATACACATTACATCGCTCGGTTCTCTAAAAGTCACGACCTCGCGACTCACCCGACCTTTAAAAGCAGTGTACCTACCCATGTTACAGTCGCACAATGTGTACTAGTTAAACGAGATCCTGTTATGGTTGCATTAAAAAAAATATATACAAGTCAGAGCCCGCCTAACGATACAACATCAGGAAATGCCAATGATAATAAAAATAATCATGGAAGTAACAAGAAATGGGCAAAGTACATACAGGGCGAGGTAAACAGGGCTAGAGTCGTGGACATGGAAGCTCAGTACTATTCCGAGAAAACAAAATAATAGCTCGAAAAATTATTTACATGATACATCCTAAAAAAATTAAATTGACTAAACTGTCATTGGGATACATGGTAATGGAGCTATTTGGAATAGTAAAAAGAAAAAGGAACAATCCTTGAAGAAGATCTGCTACACACTGAACCTTCGAGTCACACCTGGACACAAAACTGTCGCAGAGAATCACTCATCCATTGCGTGACAATTAATTGCCAGTGTCGTTACCCTCGGCACGCCTTCGAGACGGGTGGGGTTTACAACAATAGATAAGGTTGTGTGAAAAGAGGTAATGTTATCCGAAGAGTCTCCTAATAGTTACAATGTGATAACAAGGACAAGTCTGGAGAACCTTAGAAGCATCGGCTGTGTCAGCACCACTAACTCCTAATACTCCGTTTTACAGGTCTACAGTACTATTAAAGAAAATCCTGTCACCAAGTTGTGAAATCACTGTTGTAACAAATCTCACTGAAATATATAATTCCAGCATAATTGATTAAAGTAATTCCAGCATTAATAAAAATCAAATTTAAAAGACAAATTTCCACCTATCCCCCGATTGTAACGAACGTGGATGACTGACATCTGTGACACCAAAAATAATTCCCGTAACGGGTAACAGTGGTATGTCAAGTAAGGGTAAGTAAGACTTGTCTGCTTACTTCCAAAGCTTACAGGTACTCACATGCTGGTTACAATAAAAGTTAGGGACAGCATCTGCTCAAGTTAAATCTGTCATTGCAGAGAAAAAGTCTGTTTAAAGCAGAAGCACATGAGGTTCAAGGTTAAAAAGTACCTCTCCCTATGTTATTCTACACCCTTGGTTATTACAGCTCCAATTAAATTAAGAAGACTGACTGCCTTGCATCAACTCAGCAATAAAAGAAAATAGTGGGTTAGAGTGAAAAGTATTACTCAAGCACTCCCCTTCTCGCATGAAAAAGATGCAGGCAAAAGCTTAGGAACCAAACATAAATTAGTAGATGCAAGGATGCAGGTTATAGTCGTGTGGTGGAAAGATACACAAAGCAGCGTCAGGCTGAACCTCAAGCCGGCGCTAGTCTTTGGAGACGATCACTATGCACCATTCTGTGCAAAAAAAGATCATAAAGCTCAAATTTCCATCCACCTATTTATCTGACTATTTTATGCCTAAACCACGGGTAAAAGAACACACCATGGAGTTTTTTTGATTACCGCTGGTGACACCCAAAAAGGTTTAGGTCAGAGGGTCGAAGGCCCCCCTCCCGACGAACGTGTCAACGGCAAAAGAAGCTTCAAAAAGGACCCAAAATTACTTTAAGTGCCATAAAGGTTGGCTGATAAAACCGTGTAGGTTGCCAGTGGGGCTGTAGTCAAGGGATACTGCACTCCTTCGAAGAGGAACTTTAAGGACAATCATGTACACAAGGAACTCTAGTAATAATCCAGCATTAGCTACAGAAATGGTTTCTCCATCTGTCCAGTTTCCTTGTTTAAAACACGAGATCAAATCAGTAGATAGCCTATAGGCGTCCACTGGCCTGTTAAAAAGGCCACTCGTTTGCACAGTGTCCACAGCAAAATTTACACCCTTGACGAGGCTGTGTTGCCCATCTTCCCCAAATGTTTCAAGAAAAAGTGACCGAAACGCATCATAATCCTTCTGTCCTGTGAACGTGCTCTTGTTTATGAGGGCCCTGCTCCCGTTCCCGGGATTGACCTTCGAGAGGCTGAGAGATATTTTATCTCCCGGATTTGACACGACTGAAATGTCCATGACAATCTCACTTTGAAACAAGAAGTCCCTGGCCGACTAATCTCCCTCCCTTGCTACCCTGCGAAAGGCCTAACTGCTGTTGCTGTTAGCGGGTGATTAGGGGCAGAAGCCACTGTGGGATTAGTAAGGTAAGTAAATACCTCTTGGTTGCTCATGCAGCGTAGAAGGAGGAGCAAGCACCCTTTGAAGACTGCTACCACTCCTTACATGACAGTCACCGTTATCCGTGATGGCACTGTCATTTCTCTCTACCCACCCCTCATAGTTCTCGGTGGTTCTCTGCCATTAAAAAGAGTTACTAGTAAAATGAGGAGTAAAATGGTAAAAGAAAAAAAAATATTGCTGCAAAAATAATCAAAGTAATAATCATTCACCGCTAAGCATGTGCTCACTCCTCCCCGATGCTTCTAAAATGCATAAAAAGGGGAAAAAGAATAATGAGTGAGGCTTAGCAAGACAAAACTTCTCCACTGTGCAATAAAATACACAAAAGAAAGGAGAAAATAAAATGAATGATTATACATAAAATGCGTAACAATGTTACTCAAGAAAAATAATAAACATCCACACGCCAGAAAAATCAACAGCTGAAAAATCTAATAGATTAAATACGGCACCACATGCCTAAACACGTGAGCATAATAATAGTAATGCACCTGAAATAATGTTGCAAGAGTGTCAGCTATACTGTGTTAAAAAACCTCGAAGACAGCAACTCGATACCACACTACTCAGCACGCTCGCGTCCTTCGCCTCACCGGTGACAAGGGCAGGGCTGCAGGGGTGGCAGGGTCTGCTGTCCCCCGTCTGGTAGCGGGGAGGGTTTGGCTCGGGCAGACAATATACGCCCACCAGTCACCCTCAAAGGTCCGAGTTGCCTGGCGAAGATAAGTGCGCACCTACGACGAGTTGTGTCGTAGGAAGAAACAAGTGTCAAGACACCTCCAAGGAAACTTGGTTGTGTGGAGGTGCGGGGCGGAGTGTGCTCTCAGGTGCGGCTGTGTGCTGACTCGACTCGTTGGGGCAGGAAAAGCCGCGCACTGAGGTCAGCGTTTGCTTGCTGTGTCCGAAACCGTTCACTGCCCCCACACACTGTCACTGAAGTTACGTTTGAGAGAGAGATATAACAATTCGGAGTAGTTCGTAACCACCCTGCACATCATTTATGTTAACGGCTTTTAAGGGTCATTTTTAATGTAGTTAATGTAACGTGTTACGTTTAATGTTTAATAAGTTTAAAGCGCGAACTGCTGTCTCATGGCCAAAAGCACGTGTTGTTAGACATCCTGTTGTGCGACACCGACCGGGTGTCGCCACATGTACAGTCATACATTCACATGTACATTATAATATACACATTACAGCCTCCCTGTGGGCAACTTAAACCAAAGGCACAGGGGGCCTCTTACCCTGGTAACTCATACATACACAAAATGTCACCATCTTTCCTACAAGTAAGTAGGCAGAGTATAATCACATGCAATATGGTCTAGACATCTTAGAGCAAGTATCCATAGCCATCAGGCTAACTCAACAGTTCTTTGTTGTTAATTAGGTATCAATAAAATCACTGAAAACTTACAAGAAATTAGTCAAAAAGATGAAATGTCCCCTTGTGGCCAGATCAACTGTCCAATGTTTAGTCCAGTAGTTCCTGTGAGCACAGAGAGTTGGCATTGCCTACTTGATCATGTGACTGGTCAAGAAAAGAAAGAAAGAAAGACAAAACCAGGGGGGGGGCTTTTCACCCCAGGGGGGCATCTTACCCCACCTTACCCTATATATATTGTAATGCCCCGACGAGCTTCTTTTCTATCCTTCCTATTTCTCAACACGGCCTCAGCGTGTATCAAAATAACACGAGAAATTAATCAAGAGTGAGGGTATTCCCCGGCTGCCTGGGATTGAACCCGCGACCAGCGTGACGGGAGAGCCACTCCTTGAAGTCGGGCTAAAGAGGTACCCCACTGGCTAAGTGGGTTATGGGAGGCTCGTTCATCAGGCCGTCAGCCAATATATATATATATATATATATATATATATATATATATATATATATATATATATATATATATATATATATATATATATATATATATATGTACTCTTAAAACAAGCTATCGTCCCTGCACTAACTATGTGTGTGTGTGTGTGTGTGTGAGAGAGAGAGAGAGAGGGGGCTTTCCTGGTTTTTTTTAAACAATTTATCTGCTGTTTGGTGAAGAGGCAAATATATGTGTATATATATATATATATATATATATATATATATATATATATATATATATATATATATATATATATATATATATATATATATATATATATATATATATATATATATATATATATATATATATATATATATATATATATATATATATATATATATATATATATATATATATATATATATATATATATATATATATATATATATATATATATATATATATATATATATACATATATATATATATATATATATATATATATATATATATATATATATATATATATATATATATATATATATATATATATATATATTATTCTTTCCAACAATGCATACAGAAAAATACTGGTAGCTAAATTAGTGTAAATTCAAATGTAGTACAATACTTATTCAAACTTATTGTTTTCTGAAACTTACTGAGCAAATGCATATAACATACTGTACTGCACTAAGCCACAAATGGTTTCAACCAATAAAAAAAAAGTGGTTTAAACCAACTAATAAAACTTTTTTTTTTCTTTTGTGTGTATCTTTGTTAGTTTTATCAGTATTGTGGTTTTAACTATATGTAAGATTTCAATTATGTACAGCAGGGTTGGCAGTTTAAACCAGGGGTGTCAAACTCAAAACCCTTGGAGGGCCAATTCATGCTCTGAAGTGTCATCATGGGGGCCAACAAGGGTAGAAAATACATTGACAAGATTGAAGTTACCGTGATACCGCGGGCCATTTATGACTATCCTGCGGGCCAAGAGTTTGACACCCCTGGTTTAAACAAAAAAAACATCAATAAAACCAGTGTTTTTTGTGAATCTTTTTTAGTTTCATCAGGTATTGTGGTTTTAATTATATGTTGTTTTATTATTTTTATTATGCACAGTCATTTTACTAACACCAGGATGAAAACGTCAGTTTGTCAAAAATTACTTTTAAACTAAACCAACCGCAACTTGTAACCTAGTGGCTAACGGGGGGCTTTGCCCTCTCTCGACCCCCCAAACCTACCCTAACCAAACCTAACATACCTAACGGTTAACTGGGGGGTGGGGTTCAACCCCCCTTCTCGACCCCCCCCACCCTAACCTGAGAACACACACATCTAGGCAATAATCAATCGTGTCGTCCACACTTCCTCGGCCCCTAACTCAGTGTGTGCTGAGCATTGAGGGGGGGGGATTGATTGCGCTTCCGTTACGTATGTTGTTATTCCAATTTGAACATATTTTCTAGACCATTTCCGATGCTCAGTAGATCAATCTGAATACACTGAGGTATGAACAATATAGAATATTGCCCCTTGTGCTGCACAGACCACGCCTACTCCTCCTACATATTACCCACGTTAGGTTAGGCAAAACCATGACTACTTCTCCTTATTTCCAGTATTTCCACCCTGGCAGGATGGTTCCCTGTAGCCTTGACGCCTCCTAGCCGACCATCACGTCCTCCAAGTGCTCCATTAAATCCAATATCTGAGCGCCAGGAAGCAAAACTGACCACCCTTGGGCTAGCTGTGAGGCATGACTGTTTCTTCTCATTTCTACTCTTCATACCGTGATGTGCCGCCTGCAGCAGCTTCCCAGACCACTAATAATACGTCCCTTAAACAAGGCCAACAATATCTAAGCGGCAAAAAGAAATACTGTTCACACATCATCGAGACGAGTGTTGGGGAGTGACAGTTTCTCCTTATTTCCACTATTCACACCACGGCAGGATGCAGCCTTAATGTCTCACCTGGCCTTTGGGGTCGTGGAGGGACTCTTAGAAAACAGCCCCAGCGTGGGAAAGAGGAAAAAGGAGGAAATATGTCCCTGACGGAGGAGACGTGGAGGAGCGAGTCAGTGTCCTGCCGAGGATGACTCTGGCTTTCCTAACGGGACATTATTCAGGGCTCTTTAAATTTTTCATTAGTTTCATCTTTTCCTTCCTCTATTACCGCCATTTGACTGTTTTCCGGGAGGGAGGTTTGAAAGTGAGTAGTGTGGAGACAGGTGAGATGTGTCTGTGTGTCACGGCGGCACAAACAAGTTACTAATTCCGTGCTACAACTACGTGTGCTGATTTTTAAGTAATAAGGCAGAAAAGGGCAGCCACTGAGGCGGGGCAGCAGGTTGTCAGGGCACAGTCCTAGGGAGTTGCCGGCCACGGTTTCGGACGAGGCGGAATTTGCCGCGGAAAGTGACAAGACAGTCAAGCGATTTATATGGCTTGTTATTTGGCCTCTATTTTGGTGTTACTCAATTATTGCATTTATTTTGTCCACTACAGTAATGCCATATAATTATCTTTCCGCCTTACTTCCTCCCTTGGGGCATATCCCCAACGAAATACCTCCCCCCCCCAAAAAAAAAAATGTTGTGCTGGAAGCTTCCCCCGGCGTCCTTGGGCCTCTAGAAGGCTCCGGGAGGAGCGAGCAGGGGAGCGGGGAGCAAAGCGAGCTTTGAGACTACAGGGGGAGAAACAAGAAAGAGCACACCACGAACTCAAAGAACAACAAGAAAGACCACAGCAACAACAAGAAAGAGCACAGCAACAACAAGAAAGAGCACAGCAACAACAAGAAAGCACTCCAAGAACTCAAAGAACAACAAGAAAGAGCACAGCAACAACAAGAAGGAACACTCCAAGAACTCAAAGAACAGCTAGAAGATCGCTTCACGGGATTACAGCAACAGCTACAAGCAGTACAAGACGGAAGTGAGTCAGTACGAAGAGAAATGACTGATGTGACCACGAAGTTAGGACAACGTACGCCTGATAGAAGTGGAGAAAGAACACACAAATCTTCAACAGGAGATGGAGGTGGTACGGGAGACGACACACAAAGAAATATCAAAAGTGCAGGGAAAGGTGAACCGTACTGAACAGGCAGTTTGTGACGTAAGTGACAGAGTGAAGGCCCTTGAAGACTTCTTGGCTGGAAACGGACAGCCAGTGCCTGCAGGGGCTAGTTGTACCCAAGATGCTTCTCCTACGCAAGTCCGGGGTAGTTTGAGCCCTCTTTCGCCTGAGTTTATCCCCGCAAGAAGTTTCGCCAGCCCCATGAGTCTGCTGGGTTCGCCTGTTAGAAAGCCTCAGGAGTTTGATGGCAAGGTCTCCTGGGAGGCTTACCGCGCTCAGTTTGAGCTGTTGGCAGCCCGGAACGGATGGGATGACCAAGAGTGCGCGGTACAACTGGCCACTAGCCTGAGAGGGGCGGCGCTGGACAGCTCAGCTCGACAATGCAACAAAGGGCAGCTACAGCGGGCTGGCGCAGGCGCTGGAGCAACGATATGGGACCAAGCACCAGAACGAGCTCTTCAGGCTTAGGTTGAGAACCCGCAACAGGAGGCGCGGCGAGTCTCTTCAGGAACTCGCTCAGGACCTTGAGAGCATGGCGCACAAGGCATACCCAGATGCTACCCCTGAGCTACTGACGGTATTGCTGCGTGATCAATTCATCGATGCCCTGGACAGCCCTCAGCTGAAGATACAAGTGAACCAAGCTAAGCCAACATCAATGCAGGAAGCTCTGGCACGTGCCATGGAGTGTGAGTCCTTTGTTAGGTCTAGCTTGTCAAGCTTCAGGGACGACTCGACTTCTGGCTTTAGGGCACGAAAGGGCGCTGTCAGCGACACAGAGAGGTTCCAAGGAACGTGCTGGTACTGCGAGAAGGTTGGGCACAAGGAGAACGAATGCTATAAGAGAAAGAAGGAATATGAAGGTGGCGCAAGGAAGAAGCCCAGGGAAGGACCCTAGTGCTGGACCTGTGGAGAAAAGGGGCACTGGAAGAATGAGTGTCGGAAAAATGTGCCCCCGGCGAGGGACCACCACTCGGGCGAGAGAAAAAGGAGAACTGGTTCACGGGGGCAACGACCAGTCTGTCGATCCTGTACATGCCCCGAAGATATTAATGTGCAGGAGAACCACCATGACGAGCTGCCAAGTGGAGGGCAAGGTTGACGGAGTTTTGTGGCCTCTGGTCGTCGACACAGGCTCGGAACGCACATCGGCGCTGCCTGACGTGGTGAGTCATCGTCGGCTTCCTAAGACGTCGCATCGACTGTGCGGAGTCACTGGACACTATGCAGAGCTCAGAGGCCCAGTGGGTGTGAAGTTTGAGCTCGGTGGAAAGGAAGAGTTTTTCTCTGTCTACGTGGCTGATATGGACGACCCCTGCATCCTAGGTATGGATTATCTTGTCTCCCACAGGTGCGAGCTGGACTTCCGCGCTAAGCAGCTGACTGTAGGAGGAAGGAGGGTGCCACTGACGACTGTGCACAAGGAGGGCCTGCCAGTGACGGTCAAGCGCACCATCATTATTCCTCCGAGGTCAGAGATGCTGTTACCCTGTCAAATTACGGGTGCCCCCCCAGCTAGCCTGGGTGTGGTAGAGAGTGGAAGTCGATGCCCGGTAGAAAACGGGGTGATTGTAGGCAGGACTTTGGCAGCCCCTGCTGCAGAGGAAGTGCCTGTCGTCGTGGCCAATGTCTCCTTCAGCCCAAAGAAAATAAAACAAGGGACCATGGTGGGGTTGTGCCAAGAGATCGACCAGGAACCGAGAACCTGTGTCTGTAGGAGAACTCTGACGAAGCCCCAGGAGGAGCTGCCCGACTACCTGCGCGACCTGTTTGCCAGGAGCTCCCAGTGTCTGGAGGAGCCCCAAGTGGAACAGCTCAGGGAGCTTCTCGTGAGGAATGCAGATGTGTTTTCCACAGGAGACCTGTACTTGGGGTGTACGGACCTGGTAGAGCACCACATCGACACAGGTAGCCACCGCCCAGTAAAGCAAGCACCTCGAAGGATGGCACCAGCCCGTCGCAAGGAGATGGATGAGGTAATGGATGATCTCCAGTAACAGGGGTTAATCGAGCGGTCCAGCAGCCCGTGGGCGTCTGCTGTAGTGCTCGTCAGGAAAAAGGACGGTTCCCTCAGGTGCTGCGTGGACTATCTGCTCACACAGTCCCATTCCTTCCGCTCGCCCAGACTCGACTGCCGAGTGCCGACTCCCCTGCCCGGCGGCCGGCGGTCCCCGGGCTCCGGGCCCCTCTGTCTCTTGTCCCAACACGTAGAGTTGCACCATGCTGAGCTAACATTGCATCATGCTTCGCATACAATCATTCACATACAGCACATTCGTAACAGTATTTAACGGTTTTTAACGCCTATCTATTGCCAAGAAACATCAGGATCTTACTCTTTTAACGATATCTATAAATTAATATCGTTTTTGGAGCCCAAAAGACAGTTTTGGGGCAGGAAGTCGGGAGATATAATCGCCTGAGTATGACAATCTGGCAATAATCTGTGGCCGAGGCAGCAGCAGCCTGACATATTGCGGGTATCAGCAGATACCTAAAATAGCATACTTATACTGCGCAAAGCAGGTGATGTCACTTATTGTGACTTCGTGAGCTTTCATATTTATCTATTTGTGTATATTTGATGGTGGCAAAACTTAAATTACGAATTTCATTTTTACTAGTGACACGAATTTGTGACTGTTTATCACAATAGAATTTCACTCTAATAATAAGTGAATCAGACTCCACAGAAATGTTACCAGTGTGTGTATGAATGAATACAAAGAGAAGCACATACTTTGCTTTAACTCTAGGATGTCTCGTGAATCATTAATAAATAAAAACAAAATATCCGGCTAAGCTACTCTTTAGCCATTACCCTTAATGGCGCCCAAAAAACAGTCCCTCCGCCAAGTTTGTACCCCACATTTGGTGATTGATTGATTGATAGTTTATTGTTGCAGGTAAACAACAAGGGAGAAGGGAGGAACATGCCATCCCAACCCCCAGGCACGTGTGAGTGGAGCTCCCCACACGTGAGATGCATACTCCATACGAGGGCGGACAAAGCCCCTATAAATGGAAATCATCTGTGCGGGGGAGAAGAACTGGCAGAGACGATACAGAACGCCCAACCTCGAGGAAGCTGATTTAGTGAGAGAGGAGATGTGAAGTTTCCAGTTAAGATTTTGAGTTTAAGCCCCAAATACACTGCCGAATTTTGGCCACGAACCTGACGCCGAATCAGTTCGTGAAAAAATTCGGCGACCGGTTCGACGGCATGACCAAGATTCTTACAGTTCGTGACCATTCGGCGACATGTCGGCGAATGCTCAAGACAATTCGGGGACAATTCGGAGACATGTCGCCGACTATTCGGCGTCCATGTCGCCGAGCTCAAAATCTGAAATTTTAACGTTTTTTTTTTTTGTCGCGGAATGACTGGCGACAAGTCTCCGAATTGTCTTCGCATGCCCCCGAAGTGTCGGCGACATGTCGGGGACAATTCTCTGACAGTGCCAAGATTTCTGACACCTGATCATCTGATGCCCATGTGGCATATAAAAGCACGGGAATCCGAGCCTACCTCATGGACTACTACAACACCCGGGAGGCAGTGGCCTAGCAGGACAGAATTGTGGGCGAGTAAATACCATGTGTGGTAATATGTACGATAGTATGTATAATAAAATGTATAATTGTGACTTGTTTTTGTTTTGCTCTCCTACAAATATTTTAGAATGGATGAATGTTTAAGTAATAATAATAAACAAACCAGTAACTGAAAGAAGAAATAAATCTAAATAACTGAAAATGAAACAAAGGTTAAATAATGGCAGAATAATAATATTAAGAGATAAATAAAGTAATAAATAGTAAATTAATTATGAAATAAATTAAAATGTTAGTTCCATACCTATTTTATATATTCATGATTCTTCTTGTTTTTCATATTTTCTTGTTTACTATTTATTATTATAGTATTATTTTATTCCGTATATATATATATATATATATATATATATATATATATATATATATATATATATATATATAGAGAGAGAGAGAGAGAGAGAGAGAGAGAGATAATACATAAATAGATAGATAGATAGATAGATAAATAGATAGATAGATAGACAGACCCCCGTGTACACCTCCCACGCGACCCGTTTGCCGTGTCATGAATAATTCGCCGAATATTCGGGGACATGTCCCCGAATAGTCTTGGCCATTCGGTGATATGTCGGAGACATGTCCCCAAATAGTCGGCGACATGTCGGCGACAAATTTGCCAATAAAATAAAAATTTCAACGGTCAAAATTCGGCGACAATTCGCCGAACACCGCGAATCGGACGCCGAATTGTCTGCGACATGTCGGCGACATTTCGGAGACAATTTGGCGTCCATTTTGCATTCGTGCACATTCGGCGAACGGCCGCGAATTTTTCATGCAACATGAAACTTTCGTGGCGGTCGTGACCAACTGTCAAAAGTCGCGTGGTGGACGCAGACATGTCCCCGAACGGCCAAGAACAGGCAAGAAAGATGCCGAACTTGTTCGCGACACAGGATGACTTGCATATTTGCGCACATTCGTGAGCCAAAATTCGGCAGTGTATTTAAGGGATTTAAGATTCAGCTGAGTCAAGGAACCAAGTGACGAAAGTGTTCAGATTAGGTGGCTTTCGAGGATGGCTGGAGGAGAGTTTTGCGGCATGCTTAAAATTTAAGTTGCATGGTATGGTGCATGGTGTGATAATGTAAGAAAAATTAGGCAGTTAGCCAGGAATTTATACAATAAGTTACACCATTTTTACACCTACCTACCGCTACTCCACATCTGTCCCACCTACACTATGTATACAAACATAACACCACTTACATATTATGAATAAATGTAGCGAAGTTCGCCAAGCCCGCTCTAAAAGGTGCTGGCGCCTCGCTGTGGAGTTTTCCCTCTAGTTTGAGTATTAACGTAAATGTTGAGGTTTTTTCACTCACAGACGAACCGTCAATTTCCTGAGCAGAGGTTAACTGACATACACCACAATATGAGAGGGTGTGTGAAAAGTGTGAGAAAGTACTGTCAGGAACATGCTAATTCTGTAGGTGCAGGTGTAGGGCTTGTTACCAGTGTTGGCAGCTTATCACAGTCAGAAAACTTTTCTCTGAAGACAAAAGTATTCTTAAAGGGGGAGTGAAATGTCATAATTTCATTATTCAGGGAGTGGCCCGTGGAAAAATACCGAGGAAATGACCGCCAGTTTGATTGAGAGAGCGGGAACTCAGTCCCTCACCAGGGCGGGAAACAGGACCTTTTTCAAATCATTTCGTTGTTACTGCCAAAGCTGAGCTATGGGTGAAATGCATGACCCACTATGACCAAGTGCATGTGTTAGGTTATTAATAAATAATAAATCCATAGCCGTTAGGGCGTTTTAGCTTAAGTGTTGCACAGAAAACGAGATGTCAGTATGGCGAGAGCTGGCATCTTGTCCGCGGCCGGGGAGCGGAGCATTGTGGTCCCGCCGCCATCTTCCAAGCATCTCCTGCCCAGACTTCACCGCGACTAGACGTCCATCACATCCTCCCGCGCCACGTTGCTCATCGTGGTGGTCTTTCCAGCCTTGTAGTATCCACAAGTCCAGAGTGATTGTGTACTCAGGTGAGGGAAGCCCGTGGGAGGTAAGGAGGGCACGGCGTGTTGCAGAGAGGATTAAAAAAGGACTCCAGGGCTCCAGACAACGAGGAAGACAAGGTGTGGCTTGGCTTTCTCCCACCTACAGCTAAGTAATCTAATTGTTAGGATGTATTAAGATAGATAGCTAGGTTGCTGTGTGCTTGGTATTAATTAATTATTTTTAATTTCCAGCTAGTTTCTTTGTTGCTTAAATAAACTTAAGAGCTGGTTCATCTGGTCTTTGCTTGTACTATGAGAGATGTGACTGGTCAGATATTTAAATAATAATGGACTAGGAGGGGCTGTGAGTCTGATAACTCAATTTTCAGATATTTTATTTTATATTTTTTTATTGCTGAGAATTTACGGGATTTTTGGAAGTCCAAACCATTCAAGAACCCCACAGTGATGCCCAGGGCCCGAGAGAGGGGGGGGGAGCTGGTATCTCAGCACCAGGGCCCGGCCTCATAGGAGGCCCGGCCGCCCGGGCATGATGTGTGTAAATTTTTTTAATGTGTAAATGTGTAAATGTTGATACTTAGGGGCCCGGAATTACTTGCAGCACCAGGGCCCAATGGTAGCTCTATCTGGCGCTGGTGATGCCACAGTGTGGGTGATGCCACAGTGAGGGTGACATTACAGTGTGGGTGATGCCACAGTACGTGTGTGTGACGCCACAGTGTGGGTGACATTACACTGTGGGTGATGCCACAGTGTGGGTGACATTACACTGTGGGTGATGCCACAGTGTGGGTGATGCCATAGTGTGGGTGACATTACAGTGTGGGTGATGCCACAGTGTGGGTGATGCCACAGTGAGGGTGACACCACAGTGTGGGTGACATTACGTGTGGGTGATGCCAGTGTGGGTGACATTACAGTGTGGGTGACGCCACAGTGTGGATGATGCCAGTGTGGATGACGCCACAGTGTGGGTGACATTACAGTGTGGGTGATATTACAATATGGGTGATGCCTCAGTGTGGGTGACATTACAGTGTGGGTGACGCCACAGTGTGGGTGATGTCACAGTGTGGGTGACATTGCAGTGTGGGTGATGCCACAGTGTGGATGACGCTACAGTGTGGGTGACATTACAGGGTGGGTGACATTATAGTGTGAGTGATGCCACAGTGTGGGTGACATTACAGGGTGGGTGACATTATAGTGTGAGTGATGCCACAGTGTGGGTGACATTACAGTGTGGATGACACCACAGTGTGGGTGACATTACAGTGTGGGTGATGCCACAGTGTGGATGACGCCTCAGTGTGGGTGACGCCACAGTGTGGGTGACACCACAGTGTGGGTGACGCCACAGTGTGGGTGACATTACAGTGTGGGTGATGCCACAGTGTGGGTGACGCCACAATGTGGGTGACATTACAGTGTGGGTGACACCACAGTGTGGGTGACGCCACAGTGTGGGTGACACCACAGTGTGGGTGACGCCACAGTGTGGGTGACATTACAGTGTGGGTGATGCCACATTGTGGGTGACACCACAGTGTGGGTGACACCATAGTGTGGGTGACGCCACAGTGTGGGTGACATTACAGTGTGGGTGATGCCACAGTGTGGGTGACATTACAGTGTGGGTGATGCCACAGTGTGGGTGACATTACAGTGTGGGTGACGCCACAGTGTGGGTGACATTACAGTGTGGGTGATGCCACAGTGTGGGTGACATTACAGTGTGGGTGATGCCACAGTGTGGGTGACACCACAGTGTGGGTGATGCCACAGTGTGGGTGACATTAGAGTGTGGGTGACACCACAGTGTGGGTGACGCCACAGTGTGGGTGACACCACAGTGTGGGTGACACCACAGTGTGGGTGACACCACAGTGTGGGTGACGCCACAGTGTGGGTGACGCCACAGTGTAGGTGACGCCACAGTGTGGGTGATGCCACAGTGTGGGTTACGCCACATTGTAGGCGACTTTACAGTGTGGGGGATGCCACAGTGTGGTTGATATTACAGTGTGGGTGATATTATAGTGTGGGTGACGTCACAGTATGGGTGACGCCACAGTGAGGGTGACACCACAGTGTGGGTGACATTACAGTGTGGGTGATGCCACAAGGTGGATGACGCCACAGTGTGGGTGACATTACAGTGTGGGTGACATTACAGTGTGGGTGACATTACAGTGTGGGTGACATTACAGTGTGGGTGATGCCACATTGTAGGTGACATTACAGTGTGGGTGACATTACAGTGTGGGTGACATTACAGTGTGGGTGATGCCATATTGTAGGTGACATTACAGTGTGGGTGACATTACAGTGTGGGTGACATTACAGTGTGGGTGACATTACAGTGTGAGTGACATTACAGTATGGGTTATGCAATAGTGTGGGTGATGCCACAGTGTGGGTGACGCCACAGTGTGGGTGACGCCACAGTGTGGGTGACGCCACAGTGTGGGTGACGCCACAGTGTGGGTGATGCCACAGTGTGGATGACGCCACATTGTAGATGACATTACAGTGTGGGTGATGTCACAGTCTGGGTGATGCCTCAGTGTGGGTGATGCCACAGTGTGGGTGACGCCACATTGTAGGTGACATGACAGTGTGGGTGACGCCACAGTGTGGGTGACGCCACAGTGTGGGCGGCGCCACAGTGTGGGTGACGCCACAGTGTAGGTGATATTACAGTGTGGGTGACGCCACAGTGTGGGTGATATTACAGTGTGGGTGACGCCACAGTGTAGGTGATATTACAGTGTGGGTGACGCCACAGTGTGGGTGATATTACAGTGTGGGTGACGCCACAGTGTGGGTGGCGCCACAGTGTGGGTGACGCCACACTGTGGGTGATATTACAGTGTGTGTGACGCCACAGTGTGGGAGGCGCCACAGTGTGGGTGACGCCACAGTGTAGGTGATATTACAGTGTGTGTGACGCCACAGTGTAGGTGATATTACAGTGTGGGTGATGCCACAGTGTAGGTGATATTACAGTGTGTGTGACGCCACAGTGTGGGTGATGCCACAGTGTAGGTGATATTACAGTGTGTGTGACGCCACAGTGTGGGTGACGCCACAGTGTAGGTGATATTACAGTGTGGGTGACGCCACAGTGTGGGTGACGCCACAGTGTGGGTGATATTACAGTGTGGGTGACGCCACAGTGTGGGTGACGCCACAGTGTGGGTGACGCCACAGTGTAGGTGATATTACAGTGTGGGTGACGCCACAGTGTGGGCGGCGCCACAGTGTAGGTGATATTACAGTGTGGGTGACGCCACAGTGTGGGTGATATTACAGTGTGGGTGACGCCACAGTGTGGGTGACGCCACAGTGTAGGTGATATTACAGTGTGGGTGACGCCACAGTGTGGGCGGCGCCACAGTGTAGGTGATATTACAGTGTGGGTGACGCCACAGTGTAGGTGATATTACAGTGTGGGTGACGCCACAGTGTAGGTGATATTACAGTGTGGGTGACGCCACAGTGTAGGTGATATTACAGTGTGGGTGACGCCACAGTGTGGGCGGCGCCACAGCGTGGGTGACGCCACAGTGTAGGTGATATTACAGTGTGGGTGACGCCACAGTGTGGGTGACATTACAGTGTGGGTGACGCCACAGTGTGGGTGACGCCACAGTGTGGGTGACATTACAGTGTGGGTGATGCCACAGTGTGGATGACGCCACAGTGTGGGTGATGCCACAGTGTGGGTGACGCCACAGTGTGGGTGACATTACAGTGTGGGTGACACCACAGTGTGGGTGACATTACAGTGTGGGTGACATTACAGTGTGGGTGATGCCACAGTGTAGGTGATATTACAGTGTGGGTGACGCCACAGTGTGGGTGACATTACAGTGTGGGTGACATTACAGTGTGGGTGATGCCACAGTGTAGGTGATATTACAGTGTGGGTGACACCACAGTGTGGGTGACATTACAGTGTGGGTGACATTACAGTGTGGGTGACATTACAGTGTGGGTGACATTACAGTGTGGGTGACATTACAGTGTAGGTGATATTACAGTGTGGGTGATGCCACAGTGTAGGTGATATTACAGTGTGGGTGATGCCACAGTGTAGGTGATATTACAGTGTGGGTGATGCCACAGTGTAGGTGATATTACAGTGTGGGTGATGCCACAGTGTAGGTGATATTACAGTGTGGGCGGCGCCACAGTGTGGGTGACGCCACAGTGTCGGTGATATTACAGTGTGGGTGACGCCACAGTGTGGGTAGCGCCACAGTATTGGTGTCGCCACAGTGTGGGTGTCGCCACAGTATGGGTGACGCCAGTGTGGGGAACGCCACGTACAGTGTTGGTGGCGCCACAGTGTGTGTGACGCCACAATATGGGTGACGCTGTATAATGTGGGTGGCGCCACAGTGTGGGTGACACCATGGTATGGGTGATGTCAGGTCTGTTGTTGACGCCACAGTTTGGGTGACGTCACAGTGTGGGTGACGCCACAGAATGGGTACGTGACGGCACAGTATGGGTGACACGTACCACAGTATGAGTCCCGCCAAAGTTTGAGTCACGTCGTAGTATGGGTGAAGAACAGTATGAGTTACGTCATTGTATGGGTGATGCGGCTGATGCCACAGTGTGGATGAAGCTAGTGTTAATTGACGTATCCGTTGCACCGGTTACGCCATATATAGTTAAACGTTTGGAGGCGTTGCCTGTATATTTGGAAAGGGAAAACAAGTGGGTGCGTGGCCTGTGGCACTGAAGGGTAGGGTGCCAACACTAAGGCCTTCCTTCAAGTCTGGCCCGTCGCCGTCGGTGCAGGCCACGGAGGGGGCGCGGCCAGTCCTGTCATTGACGGAGATGCGTCCCTGAGTCAATCTGACACTAAAGGAAGCGGTCTCAAAGGCTGCTGAGGATAGTGCTTAATTAATATGAAACTAGATCGAAGCTAGAAACATTCCGGGAAATTTGTCTTAGTAGTGTATACAGTGCACTATTTGTCGCGTTCATGAGGGGGGGCAAGCTCCCCATTGGGCCGTGCGGGGCCTCCCCTGTGCTTCCTGTGGTGGGTGAGGTGTAGGGCCCCGGCGTGCTGGCCAGGGGTGCTGTAAGCGTGCTGGGCCCATGCCTGGTGCACCTGGGGCCACCACCACCCGCGGCTGTCATGCAGGCCAGGTATGCGGCAGACACACACACCGCCTTCATTCATACAGGCCGCTGTAGTACACCGCCAGGCCACCACGGCCAGGGCCACCGCTCACCACCACACACCCTCACTTCTGCCTCACGCTCACCACTACAGGTCACAATTATCATGCCAAATTAGACAAAAACTACCTAAATATGATGAGCGGGCTGACAGAAGGCCGCAAGGCTCCTAGAAAAGAGGCTGGCTGGAGGGCGGAGAGGCCTAAGTCAGGGCCGGGTCGGGACAGGCAGGGCTGAAGTAGTGTTCAAAATGGCGGCCGCTCGATAGCCGCTCCTCAGGACAGGCAGCTACCTTTTTGCAGTTTTCGATCAATTTTCTGAGTATGGCGTGCTGCATACGGTGTCCAGTGTGTGCTCGTGCCCCTTACAACCCGGCGAGATGAACACGAGTCAGGGAACGAGCGCGGGGCAGGCCTGAGCGGCGCGTTAGGCTCGGCGACAGTGGTTGGGCCGAGTGAGTGGGACGGGAGGAGATCGTTTTAAAGCCTCGCATTTCCCTCTCCCCGGTTGCAAGATGTGGAATATGATGTGTGATGTGATGCCCACCATAGCGGAGGACAGCATATCCCAGCGGGGCTCCCAGTTCAGCGGGGACGATGCCAACTTTGAGCAGCTCATGGTGTCGATGCTGGACGAGAGGGACAAGCTCTTGGACACGATTAGGGAGACCCAGGAGAGGCTGAGCGAGCTAGAGACCAAATACCAGGAGCTGGAGAAGGAGCGGGACAGCCTACAGCGGCAGCTCGACGCTAACCTGCCTCAGGTGAGTGTGTGGGAGGGGACGAAGCAGGGAGGGCAAAAAAGATCCCTATCCATTTTGTGGGCTGGGCGTGGACCTAGGTAGGGTTATATTCCTGCGCCCATGCATGTATTATGGTCTCTGGCCCGTCCTGGAGGTCAGAAGAGGTCACAGTGACATGATTGTGTGGGAGGGGGACGAGGGAGAGGGACGAGGCTAGGCTGCAAAAAAAAGCTCCCTATCCATTTTGAAGGCTGGGCGTGTGTTTAGGGCTATTTTCCTCCTCTCGTGTATGTCTTGGAGGTCAAAAGAGGTCACAGTGAGGTGTTTTGACCACCTGAGAGAGGAAGAGGGAGGAGAAGTGAGGTAATGAGGGAAAAAAGAGCACAGCCACATCGAGTAGCTTATGTGGTCACGTTTCTTGCTCCAATTTTTTACTTTCACTCGTTTCTGAAGTCGTGTGTCGTCCTGGGAAGCAAAGATGAGCAGAACTTGATGTGGGGGAGAAAAGGGAGAGATGAGGGAGTGGGGAGGAAATTAAGACTACCGTACTGATAAAATTAGTAACATTTGCCATTTATCTTCACATCCTTTCCATTTCCTCCAATTTTTTCTCTCCACTGCCCCAGTATGTAGTAATCGGCGAGGGAGAGAAAGGAGAGGAAAGCGAATTGGGCGTGGGAGGAGAGGGAGGGGGTGAGGCCGAGAGAGGAGGAGGGGAGTGGGGGTCGCGGCGAGTGCCAGACACACTTCCTTTCGCCTTGACACGTCTACTTTTGCCGACAAGTTGGTGTGTTTTCAGCATGTGTGGATGTTTTGTTGGTGGTTGATGACTTATGTGGTGCTGGGGCGTGGAGGGAAGGCTGGAGGGGCAGAGAGACGGGGCGCGGAGGAAGAAGAGGAGGAAGGACCGAAGGAGCGAGATGGATTACTCTCGCCTGGACCTCCTATCAGTTGCTCAAATAAACATTCTCCCTCCCTCTCCTCGTATCTCTCCCCACTTTCCCTTACCTCTCCTTTTGTACCTCCCCTTCTCTGTCTTTTGTTTACGCTTCGAATATAATTTGTGTTTGATAATGAGAAATAAATAACAGCCATTTGCGTATATATAATGAGGAAGTTTGATACACATGAATGGACTGTGTGTGTGTGTGTGTGTATATATATATATATATATATATATATATATATATATATATATATATATATATATATATATATATATATAATTTCACCACGGCCTGATCACGTGTTGGACTCGTAATCGCCAACATGTACCCTCCCGACACGAGCAAGTGCTCTTTATCGTCGATCTCTGGGTACTGCCAGGACCTCACACCACACACCCCATCCCCCTTGCTCAAGGGAGGACAATAACCACTCCTAGTCAACAGAAACAATCCGGCCTGAGCGGGGCTCGAACCGCGTGTGTATGTGTGTGTGTGTGTGTGTGTAGCAGAACCAGAGTATTGTTGACTGTAATCGTTAAGAACAAGAGCACACTGCATTGTTCAGTATTTGGTAAAGCTGAGGAATAAATTCATCAATTTTCTTTTTAGTCCCTCTGCTACCACCTACAAAATTGGAACATTTGAGTGATGTGGGATTTATAGGGGGTCACATATTACTGATTTGTATATGCCAACAACAAATGGTATTATTTCTGGCACAAATCTTTCCTTTATTATTGCTTCCTATTTTTTGTGGTTATTCTTCCATTTGATAATTTCAAGCTCTTAAGAGTGTTTTGAGACATCCTATGTTGTGCAAATGAATAATAACCATAATATGACCTCATCAGTTGAGTCAAGATTGTTTCTGTATTACTTATGTGCCAGGCCCAATATCTTGTTTCCTACATAGCCAACTGATCTTTTGTTGTCACATATGTTCTGCTTACTTTTAAACTTCCAGGAAAATCATAGGGAAGAGTGTAGAGATCAAAACTATTGTGAAAATAGCCATAAAATGTGTGTACGGACTCCCACGGCCTACTTTGCTGCCAGCAACAACAACAGCAGCTTGAAGCCTATCACACAGATTTATTGTAAAAACATTAACAAATCTTCCCAAGCTAAATCTAACCTAACTTACCTAACCTAACCTATGTATCTATGGTATATTTGACATGGTCATATTATGGCTATTATTCATTTGCACTTCAATTGATATCTCAAAACACTCAAAAGAGCTTCTAAATGATCAAATGGAAAAAAAAAAAAAATAGGAAATGGTGATAAAAGAAATATCTCATTTTGGCTGAGGTCATCCTTGAACTAGACAGTTCTTACCTGTCTCATTGTCTCGTTCAGTGATTGATAGTAATAGAATTAGGGACTTATTTCTGCATTGCATTTTGGTCGTGGGACAGGTCAGGTTAGGTTAAGTTTAGTTAGATTTAGTATATTATACTAGGTCAGGTTAGGTTATGTTAGATTTAGTTTGATTAGATTAGTTAATTTTAATGGTTTTTAATAAATATATAAGTGTGATAGTCCCTGCACTGCACTGTTGTGCTGTTGTCAGCAGTTGTCTGCCATCTTCATTGTTTTGTGAGGCCTCAAGGGCTTGTTTTCATAATTTATATATTGTGAGGACTAAATTTATTTTGATGAGTTTTGCTTTGTTTGCTATTGATCCGCATTACACAACTATTTATCAGAAATCACTACCATAGTTTTTGGAAGGGGGAGGGGAGAACTAGTGATCTGCAGGAAAACAAATGTCAGAATTTGAAACCCATCAAAAACCATCAGGAATGATAATTTTGTCATCAAAATAGGAGGATGACCCAATCCAAAAAATGTACGTACCGTATTTATCACTCAACAGCTCCAGTGTTTTCTGATAGATCTTATCATGGTATTCAGAATTTTTCTTTATAACCATTTCCAATGTAAATTGTTTGTTTCTGCATATTTTTTTGCATAACATTGCACAACCCTGCATGGCTAATGTGTAGTGTGGCGACTATGCCTGATGAACAAGCCTCCCATAACCCACTTAGCCAGGGGGGTACCTCTTTGGCCGACTCGGGAAGGAGTGGCTCTCCCGTCACGCTGGTCGCGGGTTCAATCCCAGGCAGCCGACGAATACCCTGATCTTGATGAATTTCTCGTGTGTTTCGATACACGCAGAGGACGTGTTGGGAAATAGAGGAAATAGAAAAAGAAAATCCTGGGGCATGACAAATGAATCAACAATGCAAGGCTAGGGTGAGGAAAGTGAGTAGGGGGTAGGGGGTAGGAGATGCAGCAGGATATTTGATTAGTATTTGATTTTTTTTAATGCAAACATCTACTACCGACCAATTTGATTTAGACCTTTCCGTCAAAACCAAATTCTGTTGTAACTTGAGGATTACATGTAGCTACACGTGTTTGATGGTAGCCTACTGCATGTTGGATAGTGATCCTCTCAGTGCTGGCTGATAACCTACAGCATGTGGGATAGTTACCTGCTGTGTGTTGGATAGTAATCTGTTAAGTGTTTTGTGGTTACCTAGAGTGTAGTTCATACAGGTGACCCTCCACATTTGGTGAGGTTAGGGGACCCTAGCGCAAGTGTTGGTTTTATGCCAATAATTATGCAGGCCACAGACACAGCCTAAATGACCCCTGGAAATGACTGGAACCCATTTCAACATCTCAGTCCATGCTAAACCATTAAAAACAGCCTATGCAACACAAAATATTAGTGAAAGTTTATAATGGGTACGGCTGTAAGTGGTTGGGGTGTGGCTGGCGAAATTGGTGTTGTGCGGGAAACAGCTGATGCTGCGGCTGACTCCTTGAGTTGGTGGGGCCAGCACAGTGGCTGCAAATATACGGCCGAGAAAATCTTTATCATCTATGGATAATTCACATGTTAATGAATCCTTGAATGTGGAGGTCACCAGTAGTAACCCATCCACCTGGTTAAAACTATTTATAGACTACTGAACTCTGTGGCTCTGCCCTAACCTAATGGATAGTAACCTATTTCTTTTTTTCATATAGTGTCCTTATTTTCCCTTATGGGGTTGGACAGGCTATGAGCCTCTCCCTCAGGAGTAACCTTTAGTAACCTATTGCCATAGAATAGTGCCGGCACGATCAACACCACACACTTTTCAATTAATAGCCAGTCCATATTGGCAAAGTAAAGTTTACCAATTTCCTCTAACAATAACAACAAATAAAAAGGAATAAAAAGTAAAATTTTGCAAACTTACTATATTTGACGGCTTATAAGACACACTTTTTTCCAGAAAAAAAGACCCAGAAATACTGGCTAGTGAAGTTTTAGTGGTACACCGGCACTTAAATTAAAGTGGATGTTTGTTCAAACCTCTCCGCAAACGTAAACAAAGCTGCGATCACTACTACGTAAACAACGGCAACTTTTTCTAAAGTAACTATGTATAACAATAGTACTTACTGCTACTTCATATAAATTAACAACAGTCAGGAAGAAAATTTAGTGACGATGCTTAACCACGCTTGTATGTAACAAATTAGTGGACGGCTCCATCCCGCTCAGCCAGTGATGCTGAATTATCGTACTGGACATCGTATTTACCATTCTTAAGCGTCAGACTCTCGTAACCTACACAAATAACGATGGAAAATTAAAAGAGGTAGTGTTAAGACTTATTCATTGCTATTTCTTTGTTTTTTGCTGCGGTTATCAGTCAGAAACTACAAAAAAATGCAATGCAATGATGAGTATAGGTAACTCTCGATTTGCGCGAGTTTGGTTTACGCGTTTTTGCAATAACGCGGGGTCCAAAATCAAAATAGATGTTTAATTTACACGTTTTTCCACTTATACGCGATATTTTAAGGAGTGGCCACCAGATGGCTCACGCAACTGGACTCACACGGTGCTGCAGCCACACAGCTGAGCTCAGTTCTTCCCGCGTGCCACTTGAACAACAATACAGTACCCACGCTGCCACACTACTCAATAGTAGGGGTGGGCAGCTACCGGCACCAGTACCGGTACTAACGGCACCAGCTATACGGTACGGTACCGGTACCAGACTGCTCGGTACCAGTACCACTACTAGCCAGTCGCTCATGGTGTCCCTCATTTCTTCCTCACACGAGTGAGGCTGAGACTGAGTGCCTGAGTGGATATCTCGGTGATAAGGATATTCTCTCTCTCTCTCTCCACTGAATGAAGTGAATATTTATTTTTTGATAGAAACCTACCTCTTGTTTGATTTACATTGTTTTTGATTTACACGACCTCTTCAAGGACATAATACTCGCGTAAATCAAGAGTTACCTGTACGATAGTTTGGCGCTCAGCCCGTGGCATCAGTGTTTATTGGGCCCTTGAAAGGTAAGAGCGCTGTGCTGCTCATCTTCCACCCCGCCATCAAGTATTAATGAATTCTCGTCTCTCCCCTTTGTGTTAATATATATATGTATATCCATATACATCCAATATGTTATTAATTAATTTCAGTGTTTGTTTAGTGCGGAGACTATGCCTGATGAACAAGCCTCCCATAACCCACTTAGCCAGTGGGGTACCTCTTTGGCTGACTCGGTAGGGAGTGGCTCTCTCGTAACGCTGGTCGCGGGTTCAATCCCAGCCCAGGCAGCTGGCGAATACCCTCTCCTGGTGTTGATTAATTTCTCGTGTGTTGTTTGATACACGCGGAGGTCATGCGGGAAAATAGAGGAAATAGAAAATAAGCTCTCGGGGCGTGACATTTGCTAGGCCCTTGGAAGGTCCATTTGTTGCTGTTCCCGGCGGTACGCCCGTACAAACTTTACCCGTTAACCCTCAGGCACTGCTGCAGTCTCCGCCATGTTTGTTTACTCCTCAAAGCAGTAGCCTCAAGTCTCTAAGAAGGACCAGTTGTGGCAGGTCCCAGTAACTATCAAGCATTTTAAATGTAAAATTTGGATTTAGGGCCGTTTTCACAGTCACTTTTCTTTGTTTTGATCGTTACCATTGAGCGGCGATCGCTGCTATAGTATTTCCACGTGAAACTGGCCAGCGAGGTAGTGGCGGCTGTGGGATTAACCCTGCCACGCACCTTGCCACGCACCCAACACCTCTCGCTTCCTCTGCAGCCACCACTACCCCATCGGCCAGTTTCACGTGAAAATACTATAGCGGCGATGGCGGCTCATTGGTAACTAATAAAACTAACGATCAAAACAAACAAAAGTGAGTGTGAAAGGCGGCCCTTAGTAAGGATCAGAATGCATATGCAACTTTAAAAATGACCTGTTAGTGGTGAGGACAATGAATGTCAGGCAAAAATCTTCACCAGAAACTCGTAGTTTAAATCCATTTATTTTATTTTTTTCAAATGACAGCCAAAGTTGGGGGTGCATCTTATAAGCCGTCAAATACGGTATATCATTATAGATATTGTTGTATGAGTTTACCTCAAAAAATACGTTTCTAATCACTCACCTTAAGGAAAGTTGAAGCGTAGACCTCTGTCAAGGTAAACTAATCTGAGCATGAACAAAGGCTTTATAAATGCTAATCAAACAAACGTAGGCTGAATTTAAATGTCCACGGTTAGCGCATGCTATTTTCGTGAGTACTGCAATTTTCTTCACAAACTTTGTCATTATATGAAACTCCTTTACATTAGTGACGGCTTGTAGAAATTTTCAAAATGGAACTTTTATCTGAAGTGGTGTGAATGCCACACACACGCACGGTAGGATGCCTAAAGTCTTTAAAAAGCATCGTGGTCTAATGGCGAGGATGGAGATACTAAGGTTGCTATTCTCAGACACTTTCGTCTCTCACTTCAACTAAGTATTTCCACAGGCCAGAAGGAGACTAATCAGGTTCTCAGGAATGTTCTTTCACACTTATAGTACTACAGAAACTTTGTCAAACTACCACCAGGGTTATGCAACTACCCATTAAACTACCACCAGAGTCATACAACTACGTACCCCTGGAAATGCCCACACCTGCTATGAAAACTGCATCAAATATGCTTGGGCACTGAAAAGTTTAAGAATATGTCCCTAAGCATCGTCACTGTGATGTTTGTAGAACCTCCAGTAACCTGTTCAACCTCAGAGTATCAGCCGCCCACCACAACACAACTCTCACCTAACAGAAATTGAGTCATCTTCCCCTTCTTCCCCTTTCTCTCTCCTCTGCCAGAATGTGAGGAAGTTTATTTCTTCATGTTAAGGAACAGTGCAATGAAGGAGCTCTTCCTAACTGTTGTTTGTGAGGTGTGTGGTAGTGCTTTAACCCTACAAGTGAGTAACACTGACTTTGACACTACTGAAAGTGGAAAATTCCTGTGATACCCATGTTACTGGTCCACTGCCAGCTCTCCCAGTTCTTGGCATCAAGGGAACCTTCACAGGGGTCAGTATCGGTCAAGTCTACCACTCTCAGAAGGTGTATATGTGATGGCAGCGATGTGTCTGGTGGTTGCTGAGATAATGTGGTGAGAGGGGTGGCGCCTCCTGATGCCCACATCTTTTATAATATCCATTTTAAAAAGGAGGGGACCAGGTGCCTAATTCTCTAAGATGGTTGAATATAGGCTGAGTACTATATCTAGGGGGTCCAGTATCATCTAGTTCAGAAAGATGCACTATTAATTAAGTACCTAACTAGCAGAAAGCATGTGACCTGGCTAACAACATGTCACAGCAGGTTACCCCGTAGAAAGCTCAAGGAAATCGGTGCAAAGTTTTGACATGCTCTTAACCCCTAGCCGATGTGTGGTGCACAGGTGCCATGCCCTGGACTGGGCCTACGCTTAACCCCAGCGATGTGTGGTGCACAGGTGCGCGGCTGCCCTGAGCTTAGGGTGATGTGTTCATGCAGAGGTTTCCTGCCTTACAACCAGAGTTGCCTATAGCTAAATAAAGAGGGTTACATACGGCCAAACACTTGCTTACAGCCACAGCTATAAGCAGGCTGTCTTGGTGACCTGTTCATCATGCACTCATGATCCAGTTTGCCGCAGACTCTTTCAATAGTTCTTTCACTAACATTAGTGGCTCTCGCTGTTCTTTCAGTTACTCTTGTGAGTGGTATGATAAATCCTTTGTTGTTTTTTTCGTCTAAAAAGTACTTGTTTACATTGTAAATGAATTCTTTCTCGCTGTTGCAGCGCGAATGACGAGAGAGGCAGGGGAGGAGGGAGAGGGAGAGAGGCGGGAGCGGGCCACCCATGGGTCCACATGCTGACCCTTCCATGACCTTGAGAGAAGTGACCTGGGCTCTGGATGTGTTGGAATACAACGTTGTCAAGTGTCGTGGTATTTATACAAAATATTTGTTATTATCTTAAAAACGAAACAATCTTAACGCTATATGACCTTATTGGATTATCCAATTATTTTATTAAATTCATTTAAAGGTAGTAAATATATGACATATAGGAAGAAGCGAAGAAGTGTTGAGAGTATGTGGCAAGGTGTGCGGCTGGAATGACCCTCTCACAGGGCTGACCCGCACCTCTCACCCCCCAATCCGCCAGTTCCTCCTGGATTGACTATAGTGTCCATCGTTAGGTCACTGCTGCCAAAGTTATTTTGATATTAATAAACTTTACACCACATTTATTATTGCATCTTGATGGCACAACACTATACAAATATGCACTGGTTGTCACTGAAAAGCTTTATTGCTTTATGTAAACACTTTTAAACCTCTGCTGTTTGCATTATATGAATATTTATATAAAATAATATTTTATACTCATCAGAATGATTGTTCATTCCTTCTGTTGTTGATTTAATTGTTTTTATACTGAGGATCTCTTTACTTACAAAACTGGATTGTAGGTCAGGAAAACTTAAAGGAACATAATTTTAAAATTTGAATATCCATGAGTAACTTCTATGACATGCCTTGATATTTCTTAGGAAACAGTACTTCCCTCTGTCCTCACAATCCTATAATCTGTAGAGTTCAACACTGTCTGCCCCTCAAAACAAGCATTTCATCATGAGCTGTTTTTCAAAGTGGGGTCAGCAACACAAAATGTGGCAATCCTTTTCCTGGCCGCGTGCACAAGCCTTTACTGCTGAGCTAAATGGGCACACCCATGTAACTCCTGTCTGGGGCAGGTTGATCCATCCTACCTAGAGGGGCTTGGCATGGGAAGGGCAGCCACCTGGAAATGTGTATAGTTTGTTATTTAATGTTTTGTTGCTGGGTCCACAATGTTTGCATCACCAATTACTGCTTAACAATGGTTCTGCCAGGCTGCAGTGAAGCAGTGACTACACTGCAGGCCTTGGATGCAGTTACTCGTGCCTTCCTCAACACAAACCAAAGGGGAGACTTAGACTGTGAAACTTTGTTTTTATACCCATGAACAAAGATCTTGAGTCATCTCAGGTTTGCAGGTGCCTGCCCCAAATGTTTCTTTGAATTTGTACGTCAGCTGCCCCTTGGGCTTGCCATCAGCAAGGCGGCTTAGGGCTGCCTGAGCAATGGCTGGCTCGTGGATGACCTTGGTCTTTTGTTATGTAAGTCATTTAGGCCATAATGAATCAACAGGCAAATGATCATATCACCTCATGGCCAAAACAACACTTGGCCCAAGTATCTTTAGACTTCATTAGAATGGCATCGCTACATCAAAGAAAATAATGTTCTGGTTTCTCATTGAGTGTTCAGTTCATGGTGGTGAGAGGTTACAATTTTAGTGGTGGTAGGTTACTATTCCTAGCAGGTATGTAACTATTTTAGTGGCAACAAGTTAGTACCATCAGCTGGGGCCATGAGTAGGGTTCCTTGCACTCCGAGGGGAAGCCTTACAGGCCGAGCACCACATTACTCTCCAGGGCAAAATCACTGCCACTGTCTGCTCGGCGCAGGCACCAAAGATTTTATGTATATATATATATATATATATATATATATATATATATCTATATATATATATATATATATATATATATATATATACCATTTATATTTTTTCATAATTTGGCACCAGTTTTGGTTGGGCCTGGCAGCCGGCCTCAGCCCATTTTGAGGTAAGTGTTTGTGGTGGTGCCATCCTGCTTGGCTCATGCTACCCCTCAGACTCATCTTTGATCCTCTTTTATAGAGCACCTAGTTGTGTTGATAGGTGGTCTTCAGGACAGCATGTGAGTCATCTTAGGACACTCGGCAATGACTGAAAATTTGTCAACTTGTTTGTAGCTGTGGGCGGGATGTGACCCTGCATCCTCATGGATGTCACACCCACACTCCGACCACTCAGCCAGCGCCGCCCCTCATGCACCCACCCTGTCATTCACGTACATGAGTGATTAGTGATGCACAACATTATATTATAACAATGCAGGTTAATAATACCATGAAGCAGTATATATAATACGTATGTGCTTACAGGTAAACAGTATACCTACATTTTATCTTAATAACTGCTCAGCCAGGATTAAACTTACTGCATGCTGCACAATACAGGTTTGTTGCAAGCCCAAACCCATTGATGTCCAGTGCTTCTGTAATCTGAAATTAAGGTGCACACAGTCTCTCTCTCTCTCTCTCTCTCTCTCTCTCTCTCTCTCTCTCTCTCTCTCTCTCTCTCTCTCTCTCTCTCTCTCTCTCTCTCTCTCTCTCTCTCTCTCTCTCTCTCTCTCTCTCTCTCTCTCTCTCTCTCTCTCTCTCTCTCTCTCTCTCTCTCTCTCTCTCTCTCTCTCTCTCTCTCTCTCTCTCTCTCTCTCTCTCTCTCTCTCTCTCTCTCTCTCTCTCTCTCTCTCTCTCTCTCTCTCTCTCTCTCTCTCTCTCTCTCTCTCTCTCTCTCTCTCTCTCTCTCTCTCTCTCTCTCTCTCTCTCTCTCTCTCTCTCTCTCTCTCTCTCTCTCTCTCTCTCTCTCTCTCTCTCTCTCTCTCTCTCTCTCAGGCACACACACACGCAGGTACGCGCACACACAGGCACGCACACACGCACAGACTAAGTGAAGAAATAGTATCGGCGAAGAGTGTGGAGAGCTTCATGGATAAGTTGGATAATTATAGATACGGAGACAGGACCACATGAGTGTAAGCCCAGGCCCTGTAAAATTACAACTAGGTAAATACACGCAGGCTCGCACCAACCCACCCACCCACAGCTACAAGTATGGTACTTGTTTGCAGGTGATGCAAAATAATAATAAAACAAGAGGATTATGAGGAGTTGCAAAAGGACATTGACAAGATGTATGAGTGGAGCAAAACTTGGGAAATGGAATTTAATGGAAAGAAATGCCATGTTCTGTAAATGGGGAGAAGTGAAAAGAGACTCACATACTGCTATAAGTTGGGAGATGATACAATGGTGAGAGAAAAGGAGGAAAAAAATCTTTGGGTAATAATTCAGTATGAATTGTCACTGAAAAACAAATAAACAACATATTTGGTGATACATGTAACATGTTAGGAAATATAATATAGATTTGCTATATATAAAATATATAGCATTTTACTACCGAGGTAAGGATATGATGAAGATTATGAAGATTATAACCACAATGGTTAGACCAAAACTTGAACATGTATGAGTTGTGTTGGCTCCTCCCATGAAAAAACATGTTAAGAAACTGTACAGAATACAAAGAGTAGCCAGCAAGATGGCTCCTGGGCTAGGGACCAACCTGTGATGAGAGACTAAAAGAAATGCAGCTGTGTGTGAACACTGAAGGAAAGAAAAGAGAAAGGGGACTTAAATTACACTATATGAACTCATGAATGCCAAGAAGAACCAGATAATAAAGACTGTTACTGAGAAGGGGAAGTGAAGACAGATTTAGGACGTCATAAGATAAAACAGAATTACGGGTGATGTGTCCACGCCAGGGATAGGAGAAACTAAGACTAGTTCACAGAGCATTGTTTTACACACGCTGCGACTCCCAACACAAATGTAAGCACAGTGTTGAAAAGTATCCTGATGGACAACTGAAAGAGTGTATAATGTGGCCAGTCCTGCGTCGTGGCACGCATGCATTGCGCCTTTTTGATGCCACTCAGTGTTGGTTTTACGCTTTGGTTGGGCTTCACAGACGATGACGCTTGACGCAGTGTGTTGCTGTCTTCCATCGTGGAGCTTGTCGCCTCACGATTTTGCCGGCTTGTGTATTCGTAGCGTGAGACACCAGTCGTCTCCCGAGACATTTTTTGGTTTGGAAAATTTGTTCGTGAACCAATTTGTTCGTGATGAGAGGCATTCCTGACCCGAGGTTCCACTTTATTTAGGATCTGGAAACATTGGGGGCTCAGCCCAGCCTAAGGATTTGAAGGTTTTCACCAGGGTAGTGAGTGGACGGGAATAGGTAAAAGGGACGTGAGCTGGACGAGATAAAATTTTATCTTTTCTCCGATTGAAGTCAGTCAGTTGTAGTGATTACAAGAAACAAAATTTTGTGCTGGCTGTGGCTGGAGCTATTCTGTTTTTTGAGTTTTAGGGTTACTTTTAAAACATTAAGGACTATAGCCCCCAATGCCCAGGCCCAACCACACCTTTGCCTCCCAGCCAAGGCGGCATGTCACTCGAGGTGTAAGTGGCTGATATGGAGAGACCGTATCTAGCATCTGCATGATTCCTGATGAGAAATGATTAGGAGATATGTTGTTTTATTTTCATGGCAGATGCTGTAAAAATGATGTCTTCAGTTTGTGGACCTCTGCCATTCCCAGGGGCTGTGCACAGAACGCTCCCCGTCATTCATACAAGGCAGAGCCACAGATACCTGGAGCCTGCAGCCAAACAGACAATGTCACTGACTTAGTTCCATCACCTTCAGGCCCTCTAAGAATACAGCTAATGCATTTTGAAATAGTTGTAATACTGGTAGTAGTAGTAGTAGTAGTAGTCATATCTCATTTTCCTCCTCCTCCTCCCCTGCTAGTCCATGTTTCCTCCTCCTCCTCCTCCTTTTCCTCTTTACTTTCCTCCTCATCTTTTCTTTAACTCTCAACTCTTCTCTCCCTTTCCCTCCTCCTCTTTTTTCCTCCTCTTCTTTTATCCTCCTCATCGTTTTCTTCGCTCCTCCTCCTCCTCCTCTTTCTCTTCCTCTTCCCTCCTCTTCCTCCTCCTCCTCGTTTTCTTCGCTTTTTATTTTTCCTCTTTTCCTTCTCTTCCTTCTCATTGTCTTATTCATATTTCTTGTTATTCGTTTATTTCTCCTTCCTCCTCCTCCTCCTCCTCCTCCTCCTCCTCCTCCTCCTCCCTCTACCCAGACGGTTTGAAGGGAGTGTCTGGCCTAACACCTTTAACTAG
>NC_066565.1:3855014-3862514 GCF_024679095.1 Eriocheir sinensis
TCATTTCCTCCCTTCCCTCCATCATTTCCTCCCTTCCCTCCATCATTTCCTCCCTTCCCTCCATCATTTCCTCCCTTCCCTCCTTCATTTCCTCCCTTCCCTCCTTCATTTCCTCCCTTCCCTCCTTCATTTCCTCCCTTCCCTCCATCATTTCCTCCCTTCCCTCCTTCATTTCCTTCCTTCCCTCCTTCATTTCCTCCCTTCCCTCCTTCATTTCCTTCCTTCTCTCCTTCATTTCCTCCCTTCCTCCATCATTTCCTCCTTCCTCCATCATTTCCTCCTTCCCTCCTTCATTTCCTCCTTCCTCCTTCATTTCCTCCCTTCCTCCATCATTTCCTCCTTCCTCCATCATTTCCTCCCTTCCCTCCATCATTTCCTCCCTTCCCTCCATCATTTCCTCCCTTCCCTCCATCATTTCCTCCCTTCCCTCCTTCATTTCCTCCCTTCCCTCCATCATTTCCTTCCTTCCCTCCATCATTTCCTTCCTTCCCTCCATCATTTCCTACCTTCCCTCCATCATTTCCTCCCTTCCCTCCATCATTTCCTCCCTTCCCTCCTTCATTTCCTCCCTTCCCTCCATCATTTCCTCCCTTCCCTCCTTCATTTCCTCCCTTCCCTCCATCATTTCCTCCCTTCCCTCCTTCCTTTCCTCCTTCCCTCCTTCATTTCCTCCCTTCCCTCCATCATTTCCTCCCTTCCCTCCTTCATTTCCTCCCTTCCCTCCATCATTTCCTTCCTTCCCTCCATCATTTCCTTCCTTCCCTCCATCATTTCCTTCCTTCCCTCCATCATTTCCTTCCTTCCCTCCATCATTTCCTTCCTTCCCTCCATCATTTCCTCCCTTCCCTCCTTCATTTCCTCCCTTCCCTCCATCATTTCCTACCTTCCTCCATCATTTCCTCCTTCCCTCCATCATTTCCTCCCTTCCCTCCTTCATTTCCTTCCCTTCCCTCCTTCATTTCCTCCCTTCCATCATTTCCTCCCTCTCTCCTTCATATCTTTCCTTCCCTCCTTCATTTCCTCCCTTTCCTCCTTCATTTCCTCCCTTTCCTCCTTCATTTCCTTCCCTTCCCTCCATCATTTCCTCCCTTCCCTCCATCATTTCCTCCCTTCCCTCCATCATTTCCTCCCTTCCCTCCATCATTTCCTCCCTTCTCCTTCATTTCCTCCTTCCTCCATCATTTCCTCCCTTCCTCCATCATTTCCTCCTTCCTCCATCATTTCCTCCTTCCTCCATCATTTCCTCCTTCCTCCATCATTTCCTCCCTTCCCTCCATCATTTCCTCCCTTCCCTCCTTCATTTCCTCCCTTCCCTCCTTCATTTCCTCCCTTCCCTCCATTTCTTTCCTTCCCTCCATTTCTTTCCTTCCCTCCTTCATTTCCTTCCTTCCCTCCTTCATTTCCTCCCTTCCCTCCTTCATTTCCTCCCTTCCCTCCATTTCTTTCCTTCCCTCCTTCATTTCCTCCCTTTCCTCCTTCATTTCCTTCCCTTCCCTCCATCATTTCCTCCCTTCCCTCCATCATTTCCTCCCTTCCCTCCTTCATTTCCTTCCCTCCTTCCTTTCCTCCTTCCCTCCTTCATTTCCTCCCTTCCCTCCTTCCATTCCTTCCCTCCTTCCTTTCCTCCCTTACCTAATTCATTTCCTTCCTTCCCACCTTCATTTCCTCCTTCCTCCTTCATTTCCTTCTCTCCTTCATTTCCTCCTTCCTTCCATCATTTCCTCCCTTCGCTCCATCATTTCCTCCCTTCCCTCCTTCATTTCCTCCCTTCCCTCCATCATTTCCTCCCTTCCCTCCTTCATTTCCTCCCTTCCCTCCTTCATTTCCTCCCTTCCCTCCATCATTTCCTCCCTTCCCTCCTTCATTTCCTCCCTTCCCTCCTTCATTTCCTTCCCTCCTTCATTTCCTCCCTTCCCTCCTTCATTTCCTCCCTTCCCTCCTTCATTTCCTCCCTTCCCTCCTTCATTTCCTCCCTTCCCTCCTTCATTTCCTTCCTTCCCTCTATCATTTCTTACCTTTCCTCCTTCATTTCCTCCCTTCCCTCCTTCATTTCCTCCCTTCCCTCCTTCATTTCCTCCCTTCCCTCCTTCGTTTCTTCCCTCCTTCCTTCTCTTCTTCATTTCCTTCCTTCCTTCCACAAAATGGTTCCCCCATAACGCCTTTCGCTACGTTTTCTGTTGACGTTTACGAGAAGGAAGCTGATAAGACGAGGCGCTTGAGAGAGAGAGAGAGAGAGAGAGAGAAAGAGAGGAAGAATGTAATAGGAGTAGGTATAAAGACCCTCGGCCCATTGGTAGTTTGACAAGGCTTCTGCGCACCATGAACGTTCACACAATCACGAGCACCAGACTAATCTCCATTCCGACCTTCCGAAGCACACATTAGACAAGACTTTGATAAAGGTTGTGGTCGTTTCCAGGGGTGGTGTACAGCTAAGGTCGGTATTATAAGACACTCGCTCCTAACATCAGCTATTTCTTAAGGTCAAAGAGGGGGTCAGTCGGGTTCTAATGAGTGTTTCTTCAGGTTCATGGTACAGAGGAAGGGTCACACTACCACCAGGGTCATGAAACTACTCCTGGAAATGCCCACAACTCCTAGGAAAGCCTTGTCAAATAGGTGTTCTTGGCAACGAAATGTCTTGTAATACGACCCTTATAAGGCTCTTCGTCTCATCAGCTCTCCTCCTCTTACTGATAGTCTTCTACCTCTTAATTTCCGCCGCCATGTTGCCTCTCTATCTTCTATCGATATTTCCACGCTGACTGCTCTTCTGAACTTGCTAACTGCATGCCTCCCCCTCTCCCGCGGCCCCGCTGCACGCGACTTTCTACTCATGCTCATCCCTATACTGTCCAAACCCTTTATGCAAGAGTTAACCAGCATCTTCACTCTTTCATCCCTCACGCTGGTAAACTCTGGAACAATCTTCCTTCTGTATTTCCTCCTGCCTACGACTTGAATTCTTTCAAGAGAAGGGTGTCTGGACACCTCTCCTCCCGAAACTGACCTCTCTTTCGGCCACCTCTTTGGATTCTTTTTGTGAGCAGCGAGTAGCGGGCTTTTTTTATATTTTTTTATTACTGTTTACTTTTTTTTTGTTCCCTTGAGCTGTCTCCTTTGTTGTAAAAAAAAAAGAAAAAAAAAAGAGGAGGATGACAGATGATTCAGGTGAGAAACTTGCCTTATGAGGACAGACTGAAGCATTTAAATCTACACTCTCTAGAAAGGCGAAGGTTATGAGGAGACCTGATCGAGGTTTATAAATGGATGAAGGGTTTTAATAAAGGGGATGTAAATAGGGTTTTGGTTGTAAAAAAAACCAGGTAGGACACGTAGCAATGGTTTCAAGTTGGATAAATCCAGATTCAGTAGAGACGCATGAATTGGTTTACCAATACTAGAGTGGTGGATGAATGGAACAGCTTGGAAGTCATGGTGTGGGTGCCAATTCTATAGATACATTCAAGAAAATTCATGGATAGTGGGGTTAGGTGATTGTAGGAGCTGCGTTCTTTCGTTCTAATGTTCTTATGAGCCTGGTGATAGTTTGACAAGGCTTTGGTAGAGGAAGGTTGTGTTAGTATTTCCATGGGTAGTGTTATGAGCCTGGTGATAGTTTGACAAGGCTTTGGTAGAGGAAGGTTGTGTTAGTATTTCCATGGGTAGTGTTATGAGCCTGGTGATAGTTTGACAAGGCTTTGGTAGAGGAAGGTTGTGTTAGTATTTCCATGGGTAGTGTTATGAGCCTGGTGATAGTTTAACAAGGCTTTGGTGGAGGTTGTGTTAGTATGTCCATGGGTAGTGTTATGAGCCTGGTGATAGTTTAACAAGGCTTTGGTGGAGGTTGTGTTGGTATTTCCATGGGTAGTGTTATGAGCCTGGTGATAGTTTGACAAGGCTTTGGTGGAGGTTGTGTTAGTATTTCCATGGGTAGTGTTATGAGCCTGGTGATAGTTTGACAAGGCTTTGGTGGAGGTTGTGTTGGTATTTCCATGGGTAGTGTTATGAGCCTGGTGATAGTTTAACAAGGCTTTGGTGGAGGTTGTGTTGGTATTTCCATGGGTAGTGTTATGAGCCTGGTGATAGTTTGACAAGGCTTTGGTAGAGGAAGGTTGTGTTAGTATTTCCATGGGTAGTGTTATGAGCCTGGTGATAGTTTAACAAGGCTTTGGTGGAGGTTGTGTTGGTATGTCCATGGGTAGTGTTATGAGCCTGGTGATAGTTTGACAAGGCTTTGGTGGAGGTTGTGTTAGTATTGCCATGGGTAGTGTTATGAGCCTGGTGATAGTTTGACAAGGCTTTGGTGGAGGTTGTGTTAGTATTTCCATGGGTAGTGTTATGAGCCTGGTGATAGTTTGACAAGGCTTTGGTGGAGGTTGTGTTGGTATTTCCATGGGTAGTGTTATGAGCCTGGTGATAGTTTGACAAGGCTTTGATGGAGGTTGTGTTAGTGTGTCCATGGGTAGTGTTATGAGCCTAGTGATAGTTGGACAAGGTTTTGGTGGAGGTTGTGTTAGTATTTCCATGGGTAGTGTTATGAGCTTGGTGATAGTTGGATAGCGTCGGGGAATACAGGCCTAACATTCATGGAGGAGGAGGATGGGGGGTGGGTAGAAGCAGCAGAGAATGAGGAGAGAAGAGCAGAAGGGAGTAGAGGAGGAGGAGGAGGATGGAAATGGATACAAATGAAGAAGAAGAAGAGAGTTGGGAGGAAACAGAGGATAAGAGAGAAGGTGGGAAACTGCAGGAGGAGGAGGAGGGAAAACAGGAGGGGGAGGAGAGTTCGGCTGCAGAGGTGGGAAGAGGAGGAGGAGGAGGAGGAGGAGGAGGTATCGAACGTGTGGTGGTGGCAGGAAGGAAGGCAGCCAGAGGGTCAGTGTGGCTGTGGTGGTGGTGGAGGTGTGGTGTGTGTGTGTGTGTGTGTGTGTGTGTGTGTGTGTGTGATTTTCGTTTAAAGTGAGAACATACATGATACTTCTACTACTACTGCTACTCTTACTACTACTACTACTACTACTACTACTACTACTTATAATAATGATATATAATGATTACGAACGAAAAAATAATGAAAAATGTAAAAAAAAAATCTGATTATTATACCAATTCGAAAAGAAAAGCAAGAGAGAGAGAAGTGACAGTGGTGGTGGTGACAGTGGTGGTGGTGGTGACAGTGGTGGTGTTTGGGGTGACAGTGGTGGTGGTGGTGACAGTGGTGGTGTTTGGGGTGACAGTGGTGGTGGTGGTGACAGTGGTGGTGTTTGGGGTGACAGTGGTGGTGGTGGTGGTGACAGTGGTGGTGTTTGGGGTGACAGTGGTGGTGTTTGGGGTGACAGTGGTGGTGGTGGTGACAGTGGTGGTGTTTGGGGTGACAGTGGTGGTGTTTGGGGTGACAGTGGTGGTGGTGGTGACAGTGGTGGTGTTTGGGGTGACAGTGGTGGTGGTGGTGACAGTGGTGGTGTTTGGGGTGACAGTGGTGGTGGTGGTGACAGTGGTGGTGGTGGTGACAGTGGTGGTGTTTGGGGTGACAGTGGTGGTGGTGGTGACAGTGGTGGTGTTTGGGGTGACAGTGGTGGTGGTGGTGACAGTGGTGACAGTGGTGGTGTTTGGGGTGACAGTGGTGGTGGTGGTGACTGTGGTGGTGTTTGGGGTGACAGTGGTGGTGGTGGTGGTGACAGTGGTGGTGGTGGTGACAGTGGTGGTGTTTGGGGTGACAGTGGTGGTGGTGGTGGTGGTGACAGTGGTGGTGTTTGGGGTGACAGTGGTGGTGGTGGTGACAGTGGTGGTGTTTGGGGTGACAGTGGTGGTGGTGGTGACAGTGGTGGTGTTTGGGGTGACAGTGGTGGTGTTTGGGGTGACAGTGGTGGTGCCAGTGGTGGTGGTGGTGACAGTGGTAGTGTTTGGGGTGACAGTGGTGGTGGTGGTGACAGTGGTGGTGTTTGGGGTGACAGTGGTGGTGGTGGTGACAGTGGTGGTGTTTGGGGTGACAGTGGTGGTGGTGGTGACAGTGGTGACAGTGGTGGTGTTTGGGGTGACAGTGGTGGTGGTGGTGACAGTGGTGGTGTTTGGGGTGACAGTGGTGGTGGTGGTGGTGACAGTGGTGGTGTTTGGGGTGACAGTGGTGGTGGTGGTGACAGTGGTGGTGGTGACAGTGGTGGTGTTTGGGGTGACAGTGGTGACAGTGGTGGTGTTTGGGGTGACAGTGGTGGTGGTGGTGACAGTGGTGGTGTTTGGGGTGACAGTGGTGGTGTTTGGGGTGACAGTGGTGGTGGTGGTGACAGTGGTGGTGTTTGGGGTGACAGTGGTGGTGGTGGTGACAGTGGTGGTGTTTGGGGTGACAGTGGTGGTGGTGGTGGTGACAGTGGTGGTGTTTGGGGTGACAGTGGTGGTGGTGGTGACAGTGGTGGTGGTGACAGTGGTGGTGGTGGTGACAGTGGTGGTGTTTGGGGTGACAGTGGTGACAGTGGTGGTGTTTGGGGTGACAGTGGTGGTGGTGGTGACAGTATTGGTGGTGGTGGTGGTGGTTGTGACAGTGGTAGTGTTTGGGGTGACAGTGGCGGTGTTTGGGGTGACAGTGGTGGTGACAGTGGTGGTGGTGGTGGTGGTGATAAGTGTAGCTGTGTTGTTGTAGGTGTTGCCCATAGCACCGCGGTAGCCTCGCTTGAGGGGTGTCTTGGAAGGCCCAGCCCGTTACTTGCGCGGCGAATTTTCTTTATGGTGTCTGCCGTGATATATGACTTGCCTGGCCCGTGCTGCCTCCCGGTGCTCCTTTTAACCGAAATCGCTGAAGTTTAGGTTGATTTAACATCTGAGCCGGTATTCTCAGACGCTTGGGGCTCTCGTTACAACTCTTCAAAGACTACAGAAGATTAGCCGAGTTCTCATGAGTTCCCGTTTATACCCAAGTCTATATATACCAAGTCAAGTCACTCTGCTTCCAAACTGCGACCGGTACGCGTAGGAAGCGGTTTTGGGGCGGAGCAGCTGGACACGTCACTTGGAGCCAAAAACAAATAAATACCCGCCAGTTCAGGGGTGACTTAAGTTGGGGCCGTATGTGCACTCTGGATGTACATTCTCGCCTTTTTATTGTGCTATTGCGTGACTAATTTCAGTGACTGCAAACGGCGATGTGGGGTGTGAGGGAGGGCATGATGAAGTGATTGATGAAAATTAGTCCGCCTTTCTTCGTTTTCTCTAAATCCCTGTTTCTACATTCTCTAGTTTGGCTCCAAGCAGTGTCACGCATAAACCACGCCTCGGCCGTGTCTCCTCCCACAAACCTGCGTATGACTTGACTTGGTGTATATAGACTTAGGTTTATACAGCAGAAGCCTTCACAACCTACCACTAGGGTCATGGAATCGCCTACGACTTCTTAGACAGCCTTTGAAATAGATGTAGTAAGGCTCAGAAGTGTTTGAGGATGCGGGCCCAGGGCAGTATGCGGGTATTCTTGCGCCACGCGACCATGCTTCAAAATCGTCTGCGTTTTGC
>NC_066565.1:3870014-3880014 GCF_024679095.1 Eriocheir sinensis
TTCCCTCTCTTCGGCAGGAGTTCGCGACGCTGACCAAGGAGCTGAATGGTGCGCGGGAGAATCTGCTCGAACGAGATGAGGAGATCACCGAGCTCAAGGCGGAGAGGAACAACACCAGGGTGAGTCTGCGTGTGTGTGTGTGTGTGTGTGTGTGTGTGTGTGTGTGTGTGTTTACCTATTTGTAGTATACAGGGTCTGGTCTCAAACTCGAATAGCCCTGTCTACCAATCTATATTTGTCCAACTTTTCCTCTGTGTGTGTGCGTGTGTGTGTGTGTGTGTGTGTGTGTGTGTGTGTCACCTCTTGGTCTGCTGCGGGTCTCTCCGTTTGGGTTGGACTGAGACCACGCACACACAACACACCGCGACAACGAGGTCACAGCTCCTTGCCTGACTGCTAGGTGATCAGGGACTACACGTGAAAGAAGATAAACCCAACTTATCTTCACCCGGCCGGGGAATCGAACCCCGGTCCTTCTGGTTGTGAGGCAGACGCTCTATCCACTGAGCTACCGGGCCGTGTGTGTGTGTGTGTGTGTGTGTGTGTGTGTGTGTGTGTGTGTGTGTGTCATTCTTTACTTATTTAATTCAATTTTCTTTCCCTCCTCCTCTTCCTCCTCCTCCTCATTCTTTACTTATTTATTTAAATTTTCTCCTCCTCCTCCTCCTCCTCCTCCCCGTTTTCTTCCTTTTCATCGTCATCTTTTCATGTTTTTCTTATTTTCTTCCTCTTTTCTTCTTCTTCTTCTTCTTCTCCTCTCCTCTTTTCTTCCTTTTCATCATCTATTCATGTTTTTCTTCTTATTTTCTTCCTCTTCTTCTTCTTCTTCTTCTTCTTCTCCTCTTTTCTTCCCTTTCTTTTTCATTGTAATCATCATCATCTTCCTCCTCTTCCTCCTCTCCTGCTTCTTCTTCTTCCTCTTATTCTTCCTCCCACTCATGGATCTACGTGACCTCAGACCTCTTATATCGTTGGTCCCTCCTCCTCCTCCTTCTCCTCCTCCTCCACCTCCTCCTCCTCCTCCTCCTCCTCCACCTCCTCCTCCTCCTCCTCCTCCTCTGACCTGTATTGGCATCACGTAACCTTTCTCTCCTCCTCCTCCTTCCTATTATTTCTGCCTCCTCCTCCTCCTCCTCCTCCTCCTCCTCCTCCTCCTCCTCCTCCTCTTCTTTCTCCTCAAGATCTCATGTTTTCTGGGCTGATGGACGTAGAGGAGGAGGAAGAAGAGGAGGAGATAAAAGAGATTGGGCATTGGTTAGCAAGGAGAGAGAGAGAGAGAGAGAGAGAGAGAGAGAGAGAGAGAGAGAGAGAGAGAGAGAGAGATTCTTGGATAACTATTCTAATCTCACCTTCTCTCTCTCTCTCTCTCTCTCTCTCTCTCTCTCTCTCTCTCTCTCTCTCTCTCTCTCTCTCTCTCTCTCTCTCTCTCTCTCTCTCTCTCTCTCTCTCTCTCTCTCTCTCTCTCTCTCAATGATCACTGACACACACACACACACACACACACACACACACACACACGCACCAACCCGCTCACTCACTCACATAACCCCGCACTCATTCACTCCTACCTTTAATGATTAGTTACATATATCGACATACACTCTTACCAGTACGACAGACTCAACTAACTAGCAAACTGCCGCCTTGCTTACACTCCTTTGTCTGCTCGTACACTTCAACACCCACTCACTGCCGGGGGTGTAGAGTCGGGGATAAAAGAATTCGACTCAGACTGCAGGGAATTATAAGGTTGGGACCCCGACTTGACTGCGATTTCACCTCCCGACCCCTTTCCTGCCCCCCCTCTTCTGCAGTACAGTGGTAGGGAATCATACCACACCACACCGCACCCAGCCACACCACACCACACCCAGCGACACATCACACTTTAAGGAGTCGGAGATTTTTTTACCAACTACCGACTTCGACTCTGATTCCACCTCCCGACCCCTTTCCTCCCCCCCTCTTCTGCAGTACAGTGGTAGGGAATCATACCACACCACACCACACCACACCCAGCCACACACCACACGTTCAGTTGGAGTCGGAGATTTTTACCGACTCCGACCACTCCGACTCTAACTCCGACCACTCCGACTCTAACTCCGACCACTCCGACTCCAACTCCGACCACTCCGACTCCAACTCCGACCACTCCGACTTCAACTCCGACCACTCCGACTCCAACTCCGACCACTCCGACTCCAACTCCGACCACTCCGACTCTGACTCCGACCACTCCGACTCCAACACCGATTCCACCTCCCTCCCCTTTTCCCCCTCTTCCGCAGTACAGTGGTAGGCAAATCACACCCCGCCACACCACACCACACCACACCACATCACACGTTAAGGAGTCGGAGATTTTTACCGACTTCGACCACTCCGACTCCACTCCAATTCCACCTCCCTCCCCTTCCCTCCCTCTTCCTCAGTACAGTGGTAGGCAAATCATACCCCGCCACAACACACCACACCACATCACACATTAAGGAGTCGCCCCTCTCTCCCCTGCCACCCTCCCTCCCCCTACCGCTTCCTTCCTGCCCCTCCCTCCCCCCCCTCTCTCCCCTGTCACCCTTCCTCCACCTATCACGATGTTAGAATCTGTACAGAGGAGGATGACAAAGATGATTCAGGGGGTGAGAAACTTGCTTTATGAAGACAGACTGAAGCATTTAAATCTACACTCTCCAGAAAGGCGAAGGTTGCGAGGAGACCTGATCGAAGTCTGTAAATAGATGAAGGGCTTTAATAAAGGGGATGTCAATAAGATTTTGATAGTAAAAGAGCCAGGTAGGACGCGTAGCAATGGTTTTAAGTTAGACAAATTCAGATTTAACAAAGACAGGCAAGAATTGGTTCACCAGTAGAGTGGTGGACGAATGGAACAGGCTTGGGGGCCATGTGGGTGCCAATACCATAGATACATTCAAGAAGAGGTTAGATAAAGCCATGGATGGTGAGGTAAGGTGGGGTTGAGTGTACAGGAGCTGCCTTGTATAGGTCAACCGGCCTCCTGCAGATTCCTTACGTTCTTATCTTCTTGTCCCTCCCTCTCCTCCTCCCTCCCCTTCCCTCTCCCTCCCCTCCCTCTAATCATCGTCCCTCCTTATCCCCCTCTCTCCTCCTCTCTCTTCCCCTCCCCGTGTTCCCTTCTTGTCCCTCCTTCTCCTCCTCTCTCCTCCTCTCTCTATGTTCCCTTCTTGTCCCTCCCTCCCCCTCTCTCCCCTCCCTCCACCTCCTCCTCCCCTTCCCTTCCCCTACTCTCTCGGTCTTCCCTTCTTATCCCTCCCTCCCTTCTCCCTCCCACCTTCCCTCACCTCCTCCCTTCCCTGTCGCCCTCCCTCCCTCACCCCCCTCCCTTCCTTCCCTCCCGTCCAGCCGCACCGAATACATCACACTCCCCTCAACTCTCCGTCCAGTTCACGCGACAACCAACACGCTAAGACTCACCGTTGTTATATTGTCGTACTCTGCTTATGTCTGCCGATTTCCGACCCAAACCCTGCTTTCATCACCTCAATAACTGCCTTCATGTATGGTTATCGTTAGAATGGTTAATAATATGTGTTTCTTGGTAATAGTTATGGGCCAGAAACAGGTAAATACGATCCTCTGAGTACGATAATTTGGCATCGGTGCGCGGCTAACTACACACTCCATAGAAGGTTTGACGCTCAGAGGAAGATGTGCGTTCACGGTTGTCAATGGTACACCCCTCACGTTACCCCCCCCCACCCCCTCCCCTTCCCTCTCCCCTCTCCCCTCTCCCCCTCTCCTCCTCCCCCCAGCTCTCCCCTCTCCCCCTCTCTCCTCCTCCCCCAGCTCTTCCCTCTCTCGGTCCTCCCTTCTTGTCCCTCCCTCCCCTCTCCCCTCTCCACTCTCCCCCTCTCCTCCGCCCCCAGCTCTTCCCTCTCTCGGTCTTCCCTGTTTGTCCCTCCCTCCCCTTCCCTCTCCCCTCTCCTCCTCTCCTCCTCCCCCAGCTCTTCCCTCTCTCGGTCCTCCCTTCTTGTCCCTCCCTCCCCTTCTCTCTCCCCTCTCCCCCTCTCCTCCTCCCCCAGCTCTTCCCTCTCTCGGTCCTCCCTTCTTGTCCCTCCCTCCCCTTCCCTCTCCCCTCTCCCCCTCTCCTCCTCCCCCAGCTCTTCCCTCTCTCGGTCATCCCTGTTTGTCCCTCCTCCTTCCTCTCCCCTCTCCCCTCTCCTCCCCCAGCTCTTCCCTCTCTCGGTCTTCCCTTCTTGTCCCTCCCTCCCCTTCCCTCTCCCCTCGCCCCCTCTCCTCCTCCCCCAGCTCTTCCCTCTCTCGGTCTTCCCTTCTTCTCCCTCCCCTTCTCTCTCCCCTCTCCCCTCTCCTCCTCACCCAGCTCTTCCCTCTCGGTCTTCCTTCTTCTCCCTCCTTCTCTCTCCCCTCTCCCCTCTCCTCCTCCCCAGCTCTTCCCTCTCTCGGTCATCCCTGTTTGTCCCTCCCTCCCCTTCTCTCTCCCCTCTCCCCCTCTCTCCTCCTCCCCCAGCTCTTCCCTCTCTCGGTCATCCCTGTTTGTCCCTCCCTCCCCTTATCTCTCCCCTCCCTCCTCCTCCCCTTCCCTTCCTCTCTCCGGGGTGCCTTCTTATCTCTCCCTCCCTTTCTCTCCCCTCCCTGGTAGGGGGGGGAATCTGGAGTTGCCTTGTGTAGACTATTAGGCCTCTTGCAGTCTCCCTATGTTCTTATGTTCTCATGTTCTTATGTTCTTCCTCTCTCCCCTCCCCTTCCTTTCTTGTCCCTCCCTCTCCTTCTCTATCCCCATCCTCCATCTCCCTCCCCTTCCTTCCGTCTCCCCGTTTTCACACACACACACACACACACAAACACACACACACACATACATACAAAAATTGACCTCTCTTCTGGCCACTCCTCTTAATTATATAGGAGCAGTGATTAGCGGGCTTTTTTTTTTTTCATTATTGTTTTGTTTTTTTGCCCATGAACCGTTTCCTTTACTGTAAAAAAAAGAAAAAAAGAAAAGTTGCAAAACCTCATAACATTACATACATACATACATACATACATACATACATACATACACATACATACCTACAAACAGACAGAGGAGGACCAGACTATAAAATAAATAGCATCCCTTTATAGGAGAAGTGATTTGCGGGCCTTTTTTTTTTTTTTTTTCATTATTGTTTTCTTCTTTTTGCCCTTGAGCTATTTCCTTTACTGTAAAAAAATAAACGTTGCTAAAACTCATAACATTACACACACACACACACACACACACACACACACACACACACACACACACACACACACACACACACAGGCAGAGGACAGACTACAAAATCAATCTCATCCCTTTAGCAAATATTTAATAGTCGCACCAACCTTAACTACCTACCTACCTACCTATCTATCTATCTATCTATCTATCTATCTATCTATCTATCTACCTGCCTACCTACATACAACGTTTGGAGTGCTAAAACCCATACTAAACACACTCCTCAACTCCCCACTACATGCCTCTCCACTCCCTCGTTCACTCCACTAATCCCTCCCTCCCCCTTGCAGCTACTCCTTGAACACCTGGAGTGCCTAGTGTCCCGGCACGAGCGGTCGCTGAGGATGACGGTGGTGAAGCGGCAGGCGGCCTCGCAGAGTGGCGTCAGCTCGGAGGTGGAGGTGCTCAAGGCCCTCAAGTCCCTGTTTGAACACCACAAGGCTCTGGACGAGAAGGTGAGGCGGGGTGAAGGGGCTGTGTAGGGGTAGGTAAGGGGCTGTAGGGAGGGTGTAAGGGGCTGTAGGGAGGGTGTAAGGGGGTATAGGGAGGGTGTCAAGGGTTGTAAGGGGGTGTAAGAGGTCAAGACAAAAACAGCCTTGAGGGCCAGCACCACAAGGGGTCAGAGTGTGGCAGCAAGCCTGCAGTGACCATGCTAGGGAGGTTTGTGTCCAAGGTGAAATCACTCGCCAGACCAAGAGTGTAGCGTAGGGACCCTAATCCTGACCTGCTGGGGGGGACGCCGGTGCTGTGATGCAAATCTGACTGGACAAGGTGGTGACCATGCCCGGCAGGTAGTGGGTGAGTCTTGGTCTGTCCACACAGCTCAGGGCAAGCTGCAGCCAAACCAATCACCACAGAAGGCTTGTCAGGAGCCTTGTGATGGCTTTCCCAACCTTTTCAAACCTGTCCTGGGATGCCTCAGTGACCTTGAACTGGAGGTGCCAAGGAAACCAGATTCCAAGCAGCAGCTGTCTGCCAGCCACTTGATCTGTCCACACCTATCAGCCTTTCATGTGCCTTTCATGTGGTAGCCTACTTAGGATGTCAGAATCGCGGCTGTACTGTTTCACTGCCATCTAGAGAGTGAGCACCTGATTGTGAGTGTGTTCAAGACACATACAAAGTCTCAGTGAAGTTAGAGCCAGGCTCAGAAGGAAACATTAGTTATTGAATTATTGCTTCCATTCTGAAGAAGTTCCACCAACATCTGTGTGACTGTCTGTCACTTGGTGTTGGTTAGATTTCATGAGCCACCAGCACTGGTGGTGCTGGGCCAGCCAAGGCTACTCCTGCACTCGCTGCCGACCAGCTGGCTTGGTGGCCAGCACAGCTGTGCCAGCCCCTACTCCATGGATGGCAAGAAGAGTGCTGTACACAGAAATGCGGATACTTTGAGCCCTTGACCAGCTGGTGCTGATGCCTCCTTCCATGGGGAGGAAAGTGTGGATGATGTGGACACAGTTTGTGCTGCCAGTGTGATGAAAGACAAGGCCACCGGGGGAGGTGGCGGCTGAGTGGCTAGCGTGCTGGCCCCGTGCTCGCTGTGTACTTGACCATGCGGGTTTGAGTCCGCCGCTACCACGTCTGATTTTTCAGCCTTGTGTTGTCCTGAAGACCACCACCCATCAACCCGGACTACAGAAGAAACATTCAGGTGAATCAAGAATGAGCTCCGGGGGCAGCAAAACAATGTTAGGACCACATGTGCCGGGATGAGGAGGTGAAAATGAGTCTGAACACGGAGGAGACGTATTCTTAACAGTTATAAACAGGGGGAGGGGGAGGGGGAAGGAAGGAGGGGGAAGGAAGAGAAAGGGAAGGAGGAAGGAAGGGGAGGGGGGAGGGAAGGAAGGGGAGGGAGAGGGAGGAGAAGAGATGGGAGGGGAGGGGAGGAAAGGGGAGGAGGAGGAGAGAGAGGTGGATGGAAGGGGGAGGGGGAGGGAAAGGGAATGGGGGAGGGGAGGGGAGGGAATGGAGGGAGGGAAGGGGAGGAAAGGGGGAGAGAGGGAGGGAGAGAGAGAGAGAGAGAGAGAGAGAGAGAGAGAGAGAGAGAGAGAGAGAGAGAGACAGAGAGAAAGTCTATGGTCTAAGCCTGCCATATTTCAGTTAGTAGGTTGCTTTCTGCTCACCCACGTAATCATTTGTATAATTTGGTAGGTGGCATCTTAGGTTTGCTCCTTCAGCCGGGAGGTCAGCTGGCCTCTGTGCATTACTGCCAGAGGACGCGGCGCCGACTGAGGGAAAGGAATACACATAATCTTACAAAAAAATGTTAACACGTCCGCTGCGATTGCCACGGATTTTGCCTTCACAGAGAGAGAGACAGACAGACAGACAGACAGACAGACAGACAGACAGACAGACAGACACACAGAGAGAGAGAGAGAGAGAGAGAGAGAGAGAGAGAGAGAGAGAGAGAGAGAGAGAGAGAGAGAGGTCTAAGGGTGTGTTATCTCCACAGGTGAGGGAGCGGCTGCGGGTTGCCCTGGAGCGAGTGGCGTCCCTGGAGGAGGAGCTCACACACACCAGGGATGAGGTGAGTACTTGGTGGCCCTCGGCTCATTCATTTACTCATTCACTCAGTGCATTCATGAAGGGGCTATTACACTGGGCAAATTTTCTGTGGATCTTCAGTCAAACCACGATTTCCGCTGGCGTGGTTCTCATATTTCCGTGGTTTTCTGACGTGTCCACGATCTTCCAAAGCTACGGTAGATTTCACCGAAGGACGACGGTATTACTCACCATCATCATCAGCAGCAGCAGCAATAACAAGAAACAAATGAGGGTTAATATGTATGAGGAGTAGGTGTGGTCTGTGCAGCACAAGGGACATATATTCTATGTTGTTTATACCTCAGTGTATGCAAATTAATCTATTGAGCATTGGAAATGGTCTAGAACATATGTTCAAAGGGGGGGGGGGGGTTGGGGGTCGAGTGAAAAGGCACATACATACATTTGTTTTGGTGGCAGTGGCGGCCATTGGGAGGTGAGCAGTGTTGCCAACAATCTGGTTAGCGATGGTACGCTTGGTTAGCAATGGTACGCTAGGTTAGGGATTAGCCCATGCATGTGAGACCAGGTCCACCACGTGTGGTTATTATTATTATTATTTTTTAGAACACGCAGCCCAACGGCTGCCGTGCTGAGGGCCAGGTATAGTATTAGGTAAAGGTGTGTGTTCTAAAAAAAATAATAACCACCTGGTCTCACATGCGTGGGCTAATCGCTAACCAAGTGTTGGATCATTAGCAACACTGCTCACCTCCCAGTGGCCGCTTCCGCTGCCGCCGCCACCAAAACAAATGTATGTACATACCTTTTCACCACCATCGCTAACCACCCTGAAACAGGTGGTGGTATTTGTCCGCCACTTTTTACTAATGTAGTTTAAGAATAATTTGTGACTATTGAGAGAGAGAAACCTCACTCGCTCGCTTGCATAGAAAACGGGCAGAGCGGGGCGGAGTGTGCTGCGGGGAAGCGTAGTACTCCTGATATATGTACCTCCCTAAAAGTAGTTTTTTTTACTGGTTTACACAGACAAAAACTGTCTCCAATAAAAAGTAGTCATATTTTGCCCATGAAAACATAATTTGTGTCTTGATAATAATAGGCCTACTCCTGCTACATTTTTACCCAAATGAGAACCACGCCAGCGGAAATCGTGGTTTGACTGAAGATCCACGGAAAATTTTCCCAGTGTAATAGCCCCCCTAGACTCATTCCTTTAGCGAGTCATCCAGTTATATAGTGACTGGCAGCCGTTCCTTTAATATTTGCTCGATTTTAACATACCTTTTGAACATAAGACTTTTTATCCATCTTCCTTTTTACTTAACACTCAGTTGTCAAAAGTTGGTGTAAAGAATCAACGAAGCCAGCTCACCACGCCTTCAAAGACCACTCATTTACCTGTCCATTCACTCTCTCCTTCATTATGGCATTAGTGATTTTTTGTAGCCTAGAACATCACAACACTTTTTGATCCACTAATTAATTATCCCCATGTGTGTGTGTGTGTGTGTGTGTGTGTGTGTGTGTGTGTGTGTGTGTGTGTGTGTGTTTCTGTCTCTGTCTCTCTCTCTCTCTCTCTCTCTCTCTCTCTCTCTCTCTCTCTCTCTCTCTCTCTCTCTGTGTGTATGTGTGTGTGTGTGTGTGTGTCTGTTTGTCTCTCTCTCTCTCTCTCTCTCTCTCTCTCTCTCTCTCTCTCTCTCTCTCTCTCTCTCTCTCTCTCTGTCTATGTGTGTGTGTGTGTGTGTGTTCCTCCCCCACAGCTGAGTCAGTACAAGCTGGGCAAGGTGCCGGGGGATGGGGCGGAGGGGGAGCGGGTCAACGGCGAGGCGCCCCAACAGTCCCTGGAGGGGGGGCCGGCGGGGGTGAAGGGCCCCCCCTCCTCCAATAGTGACCAGGCGCATGGGGTGAGTTGTCTGCTACTGTTACCTTGCTTACTTTAGCCTTACCTTGATGACTGGATCTACACACACCTTACCTTACCTTACCTTACCTTACCTTACCTAACCTTACCTAACCTTACCTTACCTTACCTAACCTTACCTTACCTTACCTTACCTTACCTAACCTTACCTTACCTTACCTTACCTTACCTAACCTTACCTTACCTTACCTTACCTTACCTTACCTTACCTTACCTAACCTTACCTTACCTTACCTTACCTTACCTTACCTTACCTAACCTTACCTTACCTTACCTTACCTAACCTTACTTCA
>NC_066565.1:3885014-3892514 GCF_024679095.1 Eriocheir sinensis
TGGGCGGTCTTGGTCTTGGTCAGGGATCCAGAAATCAAAATAAAAACCAACACTAGTTTTCACAATATTATAAAATATTACAAACACCGTCAAACACAAAACGAGTATGTGAATAAGTTCTTTAATATCACGAGTTTACGGTCCACTACACAAGGCAATATATAGTATTCACATATCGGTGCACTAAACTCATTTGACTGCCTGCTCGCGGCTCACCAAGCTGCTCTCTGTCCAAACGGCGAGCTAAACGCAGGAGCAAAAGCTCGTGAGGCAGCCATCCCACGAGCAAAAGCTGCCAGCAAAAGCTCGTCCTTGCCAGATTTGGTCCAGTGTGACGCCGGCTTAATGTGGATTTTATTCTCACTGCGGAGGCGGAGGCGGATATCCGATACATCACTAGTGTGCTCTGGGTATGGTTAGGGTTTCGAACAATTACCCAGAGCCCCCAAAACACTTCTATCGGCATCAATTTCAATTTCACTCGGCTCTTTTGGTGACAACATGGCGGCTGTGATGAAGGTCGCCACACTCCCCTGCTCCTTGGCTCTGGTCACGTTTGTTGTGTTGATCTGTAATGCAAGGGAGGAGTGCTGACAGGCAATGCTTAACCCGGTATCAGCGGGGATCATGTTTCTTAATGGTCCCTCTGAGCGAGAAAAATGAGAAAAAATCATCACTCACACAAGCCATTTCGTAATATATATCAAAGCATTTGTGATCAGTTTATACATCATCTATTTTGGGGGGTTTATATCATGGTACAAATTTGGCCCGTTGCTGCTACACGGTAAAGCCACAAATTTAGCCCGTCGCTGCTACCGGGTTAATATCACTTTTTTTTATAACCAAGGAGACAGCTCAAGGGCACAAAAAAAAAGGAAAACAATAAAAAAAGCCTGCTACTCGCTGCTCCTAAAAAGAATCCAAAGAGGTGGCTGAAAGAGGGGTCAATTTTGGGAGGTGTCCTGATACCCTCCTCTTGAAAGAGTTTTGGTATAATTGCTGTTATTTCTTGCCTGATTTGTGTTGTATACTTGTGTGTGTGTGTGTGTGTTAGAGAGAGAGAGAGAGAGAGAGAGGGGGGGGGGGGGAGGGTTAATTGCTGTTATTTTTTGCCAAATTTTTTTTGTATACCTGTGTGTGTGAGAGAGAGAGAGAGAGAGAGAGAGAGAGAGAGAGAGGGTTTAATTGCTGTTATTTCTTGCCTGATTTGTGTTGTGTACCTGTGTGTGTGAGAGAGAGAGAGAGAGAGAGAGAGAGAGAGAGAGAGAGAGAGAGAGAGAGAGTTTTAATGAAATTGACAAAGAAAAGCAAATTATTAAGGCACATGTGATGGAGAGAGAAAGAGAGAAAGAGGAGAGATAACTGACCACACTTTTGGGCAGAGTGGAGAGGCAGCAAGTGAGGGAGGAGAAGGAGAAAGGGAAGGAGGAGGAGAGGGAGAGGGAGGAGGTGTAGGAGGGGGAGGAGGAGGAGGAGAAGCATCGGAAAACGGGACCGGCCGCACCACCACCTCCACCGCCTCCACCATCGCCCCGCTGCCGCTTATAAAAATGGTGGAGCTTCAGACGTCCCTTGACAAGCAGGTAACCATCCACTTGGCCCTCCGCCCAGCCCGGCTGACGGCTGACTGACCTCTTCGCGCGGCCTCACCCACCTCTGCCCTGGGCCATGGAACAGGAGAGTGTGGCCGCCCTCAACGCAGGTGCCATGCTGTTGCCGAAAGAGCCGATCTCAGGTTGATGTTGTTACAGTAGTGTTTTTTGGGTGTGGTCTAAGTACGGTCGGCAGATTAGGATCGAGTGAATAGAATATCATCACCTCTATAAAGATTCCTCCTAAGTCATTTCTACTTCTCAGGAAATTGGAAAAGAACCGTCATCATCTCATTTGGCTTAACCCGGTAGCAGCGGAGATCGTGTTTCTTAATGGTCCCTCTAAGCGAGAAAAATGAGAAAATATCACCCCTCACACAAACCATTTCATAATATATATCAAAGCATTTGTGATCAGTTTATGTATCATCTATTTTTGGGGGTCTGTATCATGGCACAAATTTGTCCCGTCGCTGCTACACGGTAAAGCCACAAATTTGGCCCGTCGCTGCTACACGGTAAAGCCACAAATTTGGCCCGTCGCTGCTACACGGTAAAGCCACAAATTTGGCCTGTCACTGCTACACGGTAAAGCCACAAATTTGGCCCGTCGCTGCTACACGGTAAAGCCACAAATTTGGCCCGTCGCTGCTACACGGTAAAGCCACAAATTTGGCCCGTCGCTGCTACACGGTAAAGCCACAAATTTGGCCCGTCGCTGCTACACGGTATAGCCACAAATTTGGCCCGTCACTGCTGCACGGTAAAGCCACAAATTTGGCCCGTCACTACTACACGGTAAAGCCACAAATTTGGCCCATCGCTGCTACCGGGTTAAGTATGGCCGACAGGAAGGATCGAGTGAATAGAATATGGTCACCTTCACAAAGATTCCACCTAAGTCATTATTTTGTACTTCTCAGGAAATTGGAAAAGAATTGTTATCATCTCATTTGGCTTAAGATTTATATTCCATTTCCTCTTCCTATTTTTATTCCTATTTTTATCCTCATTCCCGTTCACGCAATAAAAGGAAATATACAAAAAGGGAAAATGAAAAAAAATAGTTTGTGAAAAGTGAGAAATTTGAGCAAGTTATTAAAGTCTATCAGTACAGTCGTCCCTCAAATAGTACAGTTTCCAATAGTTCGGTTTCGGTTTTATGTGGATTTTCATTGAAGATTTTTTTAGGATTTTCAAATTTCCCGACAAGCAGGAAATTTAAAAATCCTAAAACGATCTTCTCTGACAATCCGTACAAAACCAAAACCGAACTATTGAAAACCGTACTATTTGAGGGATGACTATGCAAAAAGGGAAAAGTGGAAGAAAATAGAGTTTGTGAAAAATGAGAAATTTGAACAAGTTATTAAAGTCTTATCAATAATTAGTTTTAGACAGAAATGCAAAGGCCAATTCTAGAACACTCAGGGTCGTATTGAAAGATATATCGCCCCCTAAGAACACACAATTGAAGAGGCATTCGTAGGAGTTGTGAGCATTTCCAGGGGTAGTTTTATGACCCTGGCGGTAGTTTGACCCTTCTTCTGTACCCTGAACCTAAAAAAAAACTTATTAGAACCTGATTGATCCACCCTTGGACCTTTAGAAATAGCTGATGTGATTAGCGAAAGTGTCTTGTAATAAATCAAACCAAACAAATCAAACCCTCATTGACGAAGGTAACTACAAAAATGGGCGTCTCGTGTTGAAAAATCGATGTAGACAGAAACCTGGAAAATGCCGAAAAATGACTTGGGGGATTATTTTTTGAGGGTGACGATGTGGTGAGATCTGTCGATGTGGTGTTGTGTTGGTTAGGTGGGTGCCAGTGGGTGGAGTCCAGGCACTGGCACCCACCTAACTCACACAGCACAATGTCTAGAGTCACTCAAACTCTACTCAGTCAATCCATGGGTGTTCGATGCTTTTATTGTCAACCGTACTTCTTTAACCCAGTAGCAGCGGGGATCGTGTTTCTTAACCCGGTAGCAGCGATGGGCCAAATTTGTGGCTTTACCGTGTAGCAGTGACGGGCCAAATTTGTGGCTTTACCGTGTAGCAGTGACGGGCCAAATCTGTGGTTTTACCTTGTAGCAATGACGGGCCAAATCTGTGGTTTTACTGTGTAGCAGTGATGGGCCAAATTTGTGGCTTTACCGTGTAGCAGCGACGGGCCAAATTTGTGCCATGATATAAACCCCCCAAAATAGATGATACATAATCTGATCACAAATGCTTTGATATATATTATAAAATGGTTTGTGTGAGGGGTGATTTTTAAAATTTTTCTCGCTTGGAGGGACCATTAAGAAACATGATCCCTGCTGCTACCGGGTTAATGGTCCCTCTAAGTGAGAAAAATGAGAAAAAATCATCACTACACAAACCATTTCATAATATGTATCAACACATTTGTGATCAGTTTATGTATCATCTGTTTTTTGGGGGTTATATCATGGCACAAATTTGGCCCGTCGCGGCTACACGGTAAATCCACAAATTTGGCCCATCGCTGCTACACGGTAAACCCACAAATTTGGCCCATCGCTGCTACACGGTAAAGCCACAAATTTGGCCCGTCGCTGCTACATGGTAAAGCCACAAATTTGGCCCATCACTGCTACACAGTGAAGCCACAAATTTGGCCCATCGCTGCTACACGGTAAAGCCACAAATTTGGCCCGTCGCTGCTACACGGTAAAGCCACAAATTTGGCACATCGCTGCTACATGATAAAGCCACAAATTTGGCCCGTCGCTGCTACACGGTAAAGCCACAAATTTGGCCTGTCGCTGCTACACGGTAAAGCCACAAATTTGGCCCGTCGCTGCACTGGGCTAAGATCCTGACAACATCCAGATCACAGAAAAACACTTGTATCACATCAATATGAATTTCGAGCAGACTTCTTTGGTAACAACATGGCGCCTTTGATCCCGTCGGCCACACTCGTGTTCTATGGCTCTGGCTCCACCTGGTCTACCCACCCACACCTCCCCGCCTCCTCGGCCAATTGGAAAATGCCTCGGAAGCACACGCAGAACCGTCGCCCAAAATCGCCCACAAAATCGTGTCCCTCCCGTCCCTTGCCCCGTGACCACAGAAATTCATTGTTCTATTTTTCCAAGATAAACGGAAATTTCTGTAGGGTTCTCGCCCTCACAAAATCGGGTACCAAAAGTACATCAAGCAGCCGTCAGCTATGCTTTATTATGCCTCTTCTACTCCCACCACCACCATTACCACCACCACCACCACCACCACCACTCCTACTACTACTACTACTACTACTGCTTCCTCTTCCTACTTGTATTCCCAGCACCCATGTTTCCCCTCCCCGTCCCTTGCACTGTTGACTGCTGCCGGCACCACCTGTTGTCACCAGGCCTCAGCTTCCTGGCTCACGGTTGTCCCATGAGGCTGAACACCCACCAACACGCTTTTGGCCTTCCTTGTCACATCTTTAACCTAGTTGTGTTTTCCACTTTACCAATACCTCTGCTATTGCTTCTGCTGCTGCTGCTTCTGCTGCTGTTAATGCTGCTGCTGCTGCTGCTGCTGCTATCATTGCCACTGCTGCTGACATGCTCTGCTCCTCTCTTGCTGCTGCTGCTGCTGCTGTTTGACCTTAGGGAGAGGAGAAAACAAGGCAGAGGAGATCAGTGATGGAGCAGCAACATGACCAAAGAGCAAGAGTGTGGTGCAGCACCATGACCAAAAGTGTTGGTGACCAGTGACCTGCTGAGTGCACCGGTGATGACGGTGACGGTGATGGTGGTGACGGGGAGTGTGGCAGGCAGGGAAGCCACACGCTCCTGGCCTGTGCTGCCCTCATGAGCTGCCTCGCCAAGGTAAAGCTGCAGCATGTCCTGTGACCCTGCTGCTGCCGGACACTTGGAGGAAGGTTTGGAAGTCAGGCAGACAAGAAACAACGAACCAAGACATTCCTTTGTAGAGCTTGATCACTCCTGCTGAATGGAGCTTTGACTGCTTCTCAGTGGTTGTGTTCAGCTGCTGAGGGAGTGACTCCCTCCCAGCCAGTGCTGACCTGCCTGCCTGTGACGGGTGAGGGCCAGACACCACCCATGGAAGGAGAGGGAGGAAGAAAATGGCTGTGGCAGCAATGGGAAAAAGTATGAGGTGGACACAACAGTCAGCCTTGACCAGCTTATCTTGGATCATACAGCACAGAAGTGAAGTGGATGACTGGACAGTTATTTGTCAGTGGTGCAGGAGGCACAGAGGCACCTCTATGAAGAGCAGTGTTCCACGGCCCAACGAACCAGTGTGCCCTGGCCCCAGAGTCAGCCCATGCTGGTGCTGAGGACTGCTGGGCTCCACAGGCACTGCTGTGTGCTGTGCTGGCCAAGGAGCTGCTGGTGCGGGCTGGAGGGCAGGAGGGGCGCTGCATGATGCATTGCACCAGAGCCTCTTGTCATCACTAGCATGGCCTGGGCTGAGGGGCTGAGGGCAGCGCTGGGCCTCAGTCTTGCGGGCCGCCCTGCAGCGCACGGCAGCTGTCTTTGAAGCAACACTAGTGGCAGCTTGGGGCCGCACAGTAACCAGCAAATATTTCACACCCACAGCATCAGTAGCCTTAGTTAGTGTTGTGCCTCCGGCCGCTGCACACAGTTTTGCCATAGATCATTTCCTCCTGGGATCATTGTATTTAGATTATGATTTTTTTTTGTTAGTAATCTATGCAGTTGCCTTAGACTTAATGCACTGTGGGAAGCTGGGGGGGGTGACTCCCCCTGTTTGAGACATGTTTGGTGGGAGACATTGTGCTTTGTACCATTGCTTGTAAAGATGTGTGTGTTTGTGTGTGTGTGTGTGTGTGTGTGTGTGTGTGTGTTGTCCATGGGTGTGGGTTGTATGTACAGCCTTTCTAATAGAGAATTGTTCTTAATGTTGCTTTTCTACTCTGATATTGATATTCAGCAATATAATTCTCTCTCTCTCTCTCTCTCTCTCTCTCTCTCTCTCTCTCTCTCTCTCTCTCTCTCTCTCTCTCTCTCTCTCTCTCTCTCTCTCTCTCTCTCTCTCTCTCTCTCTCTCTCAACACACACACACACACACACACACACACACACATTTCCTCAACTCTACACAACAAAACATCATCTTGTTCTGCCTTCCCCCCTGGCTGCTACACTGTTCCTGGCCCCAAACACTCAGACACACACACTGGCAGCATTGAGCAGGACAGTCCTTACTTCTAACACACAACAAATGATTCTCCTGACAGACAGCAGAGCTCAGCGCAGCGAGGGAGCGAGTGAGGGAGCTCCAGAACCGCCTGCAGGAGCTGGAGGACAACCTGCAGGTGACGCAGAAGGAGCTGGTGAAGGCGCAGGAGATCAACTCACGCCTCCAGCGAGACCTCAAGGTACGGGGGAAAGGCGGCAAAGGATGAAGGCGTTCTGGTGACTGTTAAGACTAAGCAATGGATGGGCTGATCATGTCGTGCGTGGGACTGACGACGAAACTAATGGTTGTATTATAAGACATTTTGCCACTTAAGAACACATATTTGACAAGGCTTTCGTAGGAGTTGTGGGCACTTCCAGGAGTAGTGTTATGGCCCTGGTGGTAGTTTGACCTTTCTTCTGTACCGTGAACCTAGGAAACACATATTTGACAAGGCTTTCGTAGGAGTTGTGGGAACTTCCAGGAGTAGTTTTATGGCCCTGGTGGTAGCGTGAACCTGAAGGAACACTCACTGGAACTCGACTGACCCCATCTTTGGCGTTTAGAAATAGCTGATGTAAGAAGCAAAGGTGTCTTATAATAGTAATAATACCAACCTAAGAGAATGGCAAACCAGACATTGTATAGGTCAGGGCAGGGAGAGGACCAGGCAGGGAGGTGTAGTGTATGCTCCCACCTTCATCATGAAATT